>NW_028231419.1:0-13182 GCF_043228905.1 Azolla caroliniana | reverse complement strand
GCAGGGCACACCCCCTTTCTTGAACGACCACCTCTTGCTGCCAAACCGCCTACCAGCAGTGTTCAGCTCTCTGTCTCCTGTGGGTCTTGCACGCCAGAGAAGAGGGAGCTTGCTACCAGACAACCGAGTGCGCAGTTCACCACAAACGACAACGAAGACACCTTAACACCCACACACACACACACAGATGCGCACGAACTCACATCTTCAACAGAACTTAAGACCTTCAAAAAGGGCACACAAAAACCCTAATAGAAACAGAGTAAAGAGAACAAGAAGAAAGGAAGAAGACACAGAAGTAGAACAGAAACTATTGTGTTATATTACATAGGAACAACAATGGAACCCACAGAGGGGAACTCTGTGAACCCTAAAGCATACAAATCAGGATAGAGCCTGAAGAGAGAAAGAGGAAAATTGGAACCCAAGCAAAAAACTGGGAACCCCTATACAAAGGGCGTGCCCCCCCTTTTATAGAACAAGGTGAGGGTCGTGTGGAATGTGAGATAAACCCACGATACATGGGATTCTCTGTCCCGTAATTATTGTCGTTCGGCGCCATAAAGGCGCCCCTATTCCCTATACAAATTTACAAGGATGGGTGCACACGTTGCACCTCACCGATCCCTCCAATATCTCCCGGTTTCTCACTGTGCCGGAAACTTCATGACAACGTTACGGCTATGAAGAGTACATGGCGTATTATTACGCCTTTATGATGAAGGTAGCATCAATACGGGAGCCGGAAACCCGTTTTGAAGCTATAAAGGATCCGCGATGGGTCGACGCGATAAATGAAGAAATGAAAGCCCTATGCAAAAATGAGACATGGGATCTCGTTCCTCACACTCTGCACAAGAAAGCGATTGGCTGTTGATGGATTTACAAAGTGAAACACAATGCATACGGCTCCATAAATTGCTTCAAAGCACGGCTCGTTGCAAAAGGATATGCACAAACACATGGAGTTGACTATGAACAGACCATTTCCCTGGTGGCAAAGATGACAACTGTGCGGACCGTGATTGCAATCACAGTAGCGAAAGGGTGACACCTCCACCAGATGGACGTCAAGAACACCTTTCTTCAAGGCAAATTAGAAGAGGAAGTGTACATGATCCAACCACATGGTTTTGAATCATGTAATCATCCGAATGCCCAATGCTGACTAAAGAAGCCACTCGAACAAGCACCACTTGTGTGGCATTCGAAGATCACGTAGTATCTTCATCAAATCAGATTTCGGATGTCAAAATATGATAATTCTCTTTACATCCGAAACGAGTTGGACAACCCAATTATCATCATCCTATACGTGGATGATTTGGTCATCGGAGGAAAGGATCTTGCCGAGATTAACAAGGTCAAATCACTTCTCTCCGGCAAATTCGAAATGAAAGACCTACATGAGCTCCACTACTTCCTAGGCATTGATGTAATTCGGACACCAGTCGGAATAATGATCTCTCAACTGTCATGATATAGCAAGACTCGAACCCATGACCTTATGTTACATGGGTCGAGCTCTTGACCATTAGACTATATGTTGTAATACGAAAGATATTATTTTCATTTAAGTCTTACTATAGAAAATTGATGTATATTCTAGATTTCTCTGGAACATTCTAGAAACTTCAGGAGTACTCTTGAGAACACTATAAAAGGAGGCACAAGGCATTATTTCGAACCAAATCGGTTCAACGCCAGTCTTAAGCCTCCTAACTACTATTGTATATTCTCTTAACATAATATATATCTTTTCTTATTATCATTCTCTCTCTCTCTCTCTCTCTCTCTCTCTCTCTCTCTCTCTCTCATTGACTCACTCACTCTTTCCTTCTTGAGTACTAATTCCTTCTCTGTCTTAGTACTGTGCCTGACAGTACTTCTCTGTCTTAATACTGTTCTTGACAGTTTGAACCGATTTGTTCTCCTTCCTTCTCTTCCTTTATCTTCTTACTTCTCCCTCCCTTCATACTAATCTCTTATTCCTCTTTTCTCTCATACTATGGCCATTGTTAGCGCTCAACAATATCAATCTGTTTTTTCGGAGTTGCACTGCTTGAAAGAGAAGTTTCTCGCATTGGAACAAGAAAATCAATGACTATTGGGGGAGCTTCAATAAATCTCCTTAGAGAAGCAGCAGACGCAACAACAACATGGGGAATTAGCGTTACGCGTGCAACAGCTCGAAGCAACCATAGTCGTGATGCAACAACAAGGACCCAGTACACAAGGGGTTCATAAAGAACCCAAGATCGGCCTTCCCATGAAATTCGATGGAATGCGATCGCAGTTTAGAGGATTCCTTAATCAGGTACAATTAGTCATTCAAATGCATCCTTCCTGATATCCCACTAATGCATCACGAGTGGGTTTAGTAGGCATGTTGTTAAGTGGCTCAGCTTTGGCATGGTTCGCTCCATTGTTAGAAAAGGAATCTCCTTTACTAAACAATTTTGAAGAGTTTTTAAGTGAGTTTAAAGCCTGTTTTGGAGATTTTGAAAGCATAAGGACAACGATCAACAAAATCCGACGATTATGTCAAGGTGATCGTCCAGCCTCCGCATACGATGCAGATTTCCGCCTACTCGCCTCCGATATCCCCTGGGATGACCAAGTAATTATGGAGCAATTTCGTTATGGTCTACGTAACGATGTCAAGGATTTACTCTTGACCTTCCCTGAAGAACCAAAGTCATTGACAGAAGCAATCAGTCGCGCGGTGAGATGCGACAACCGTCTTTTCGAACAACATTCGAAACTTCAATTCCAGATGCCAAGGGCAAGATTAGAGCCCACCTACGCCTCATTGGTAGCAAAACCTTTTCCAAGGGATTCATATAATGCGTCTCTAGTGAATACTCCAACTACGATGGAAATTGACACTACACGTCGGCGCGGTCCATTATCGGAAGAAGAAAAGTTGCGACACCGAGGAAATCGACTATGTCTTTATTGCGGTGGACCAGGGCATATTGCAGTGAACTGTCCCCATAGGCCAAGAAGACAGGTGAACCAAATAGTTGCTAGTTCTAATTGTGCTAAACCTGAGTCTATTTCAGTAGGAATATCTGATAGTCCTAATACTACTAATAGGAGAAGAAGAGTTAAATGACTAAGTCCAGCCAAAATAGGAGTTGTTTGGTTGGACAACCATTAGTGGTTCCATTCCCTCTAAGCAAGTTAGAAATGTGTTCTTATCCCAGGTAACAGTTAGTACTAAAAGTACCTCTCCAGTACATGTCTCAACACTCCTAGATTCCAAAGCTAATTCTTGCTTCATGGATAGGAATTTTGCCCAAGCTCATCAGATTACCCTAAGAAAACTCCCGTGTCCAGCCTCTGTAGTAGTCATTGATGGTCGTCCCATTGCTTCTGGAAATATCATAGAAGAGTCAGAGCCCGTTAATATTGTCCTAGATAATTTAGTGTGTGTAGTATCCTTTAATATAATTAGTATCCCAGAACATCCTATTGTTTTGGGATTACCATAGTTCGAATTACATAACCCAGATATAAATTGGAGAACAAGGGAAATCGAGCATCGACAAACCTGAGGATCTACTCATAAGATTGCAACCATTTCACTACATCAGTTGCGTGAAGACGCAAGGAAGAAATGTTTCTCTTCCAGCACATGGCAAATGATATATTCTGAGATCTCTTAGATGTTTGTTTGATCATCTATTTGGAAGATCTACTGGTTTATTCGAAGTCCCAAGAGGAGCATGATTCTCATGTACTATTAGTACTAAAACGACTTCGAGAACATGGTCTTTATGCAAAGCTAGAAAAATGTAGTTTCGAGTGCAACCAAGTAGAATTTTTGGGCTATGTCATTTCCTCGGAAGGCATCTCCATGGATCTAGCTAAGGTCAAAACGATGGTAGAGTGGCAATGCTTTCTAGGCTTTGCCAATTTCTACCGCAAGTTTATACATGATCACTCAAAGCTTGTTCTGCCTCTCACACATCTCACTAGGAAGGGACACTCATTTGTTTGTTCTGAAGAAGCAGACATGGCTTTTGAGACTCTTAAAAGGCATTTACATCAGATCCTATTCTGGCTCACGTTGATCTGGAAAAATTATTCACCATCGAAGCAGACGCGTCGGATTTCGCGTTGGGTAGCATTCTGTCACAACAAGGCGATGATGAAAAGCTCCATCCTGTGGCTTTCCACTCACTCAAGTTTGACACCACCGAAAGCAACTATGAAATTCATGATAAGGAGCTACTAGCAATAGTGGACTCTTTTACGCAATGGAGGCATTTTTTAGAGGGATCTTCTCATCAAGTCACCGTATTCGGTGATCACAAAAACCTTGCCTACTTTCAGAATGCTCATGTGTTAAATCAATGTCAAGCTCGGTGGGCCCAATTCCTCACTCATTTCGACTTCAAAATTACATATCGTCGGGGGAAGCAACAAGGGAAGGCAGACGCATTATCACGGCGCTCGTATCTAGCACCACGTCTTGGCGAGCCAGCCTTCGATAACCAAAAGCAAGTAATCCTAGGACCAGCACGACTGCAAGCAACGCAAGTCTTCGATATGCCCTTGGATTCCCACATTATCAATACCATACGTGAGGACTTGAATACAGATGCTTTCGCCCAAGCCATTCTAGCACAAATTGATCCCTCTCGAGCATCTTGTTCACGATCGCAACAACTAGGTGCAGACTATCGACAATTCAAATGTCGTGATGGATTACTATTCTTTAAGAAACTCTTGTATGTTCCTAATGGTTCTTGTCACCTTCGAGTAGTCCAAAACTGTCATGACACATATACAGTTGGGCATTTTGGTAGTACTAAAACATTAGATTTAGTACAATGATCATTTTGGTGGCCCCATATGCGACAATTTGTCGAAGATTTTGTTCGGACTTGTGATACATGTTGCAGAGAAAAAATGTCAAGGCATCATCCATATGGTATATTAGAACCATTACCAATTCCAAGCAAGCCGTGGCAATCCATTGCTCTAGATTTCATCACAGATCTTCCCGTCTCTAAGGGATTCGATGCAATCTTAACAGTAGTAGATCGGTATACGAAGATGGCCCATTTCCTGCCATGTACTAAGGAATTCTCAAGTGAGGAAACCGCCAAAATTGTCATGTGTGAAGTATGTCGACATCATGGCCTTCCCGATAGCATCATCAGCGACCGTGGACCCCAGTTCGTCTTGAAATTCTGGAAGCAACTCTTTAAAATGCTCAAGGTCACTTGTAACCTCTCCTCCGGCTACCACCCGCAAACAGACGGCCAAGCAGAATGAACAAATCAAATGCAGGAGCAGTATCTTCAGTGCTTTCTTAGCTATCATCAAGATAACTGGGCGGATATTCTCCACTTCACCGAATTTGCGTATAATAACGTTGTCCACTCATCGACAAAGGTTACACCATTTTATGCTTATATGGGTTGTCACCCCCGGTGGTGTGTATTTGAAACCCCAGAGTTACCCACAAATCTTTGCGCAGAGGATCGTTTGGAGCGGTTACGCAAGATACAAGCGGATTTATCTACTCATCTACATCAAGGTCAACAAACACACAAGGTTTACGCGGATCGTCATCAGCTTCCATTCAGTTTTAACATTGGAGATCGGGTATGGCTACTATGACGACACATCAAGACTAGTCGCCCATGCGAGAAGTTGGATTATCGGTGATTAGGTCCTTTTAGTATTATCGGAAAAATTAATGATGTCGCTTTTCCTCTCGATCTACCTCCACAACTTTAGATACATCCGGTGTTTCATAGTTCTCTCCTCGAACCCTATCAAGACAGCACCATCCCAAGTCGTATTAAACAACCTCCACCCCCGATCGAACTTAAAGATGGACCTAAGTACGAGGTTGCCACCATCCTCGATTCCAAGACTGTTCGCAACAAGCTCTATTATTTAGTCGATTGGCCAGGATATAGTCCTAGCGAGCGTACTTGGGAACCAATAGAGAATGTGACCAATGCTCGTGCTCTTCTTGAAGACTTCCATCTTCAATATCTAGACAAACCGGGTCCTCAATCCAAAACTACTTGTGACACTCGTCATTTTAAATGGAGGATAATGTCATGATATGGCAAGACTTGAACCCATTAGACTATATGTTGTAATACGAAGAATATTAATTTCATTTAAATTTTACTATAGAAAATTGACATATATTCCAGATTTCTCTGGAACATTTTAGAAACTTCAGGAGTACTCCTAAGAACACTATAAAAGGAGGCACAAGGCATTATTTCGAACCAAATCGGTTCAACGCTAATCTTAAGCCTCCTAGCTACTATTGTATATTCTCTTAACATAATATATATCTTTTCTTATCATCATTCTCTCTCTCTCTCACTCACTCACTCTTTCCTTCTCTCGAGAGTTCTACACCTCCCTTAGTACTAATCCTCATCTTTTAGTACTAATTCCTTCTCTGTCTTAGTACTGTTCCTGACATCAACAACACTACATTCTCAACTTACTCTACAAGTTCGGAATGACCGAGTGCAAACCTGTGTCTATCCCTCTCGATCGTAATCTCAAGATCGATGCCAATTCCGGCATAGCCGAGAGCGAGCCAACTCAGTATCAACAATTGATCGGCAACTTGATTTATCTAACCATCACACGACCCGATCTCAGCTATTCGGCCGGCCTACTTAGCTAGTTCATGCATAATCCGCGAAATCTTCATCTAAATTGCGCTAAGTGGATACTTTGGTGTGTCAGTACCACGATGTATTACGGCATCGTGTATAAGACGAATACAATCATTCGACTCGAAGGGTACACAGACGCGGACTGGGCAGGATACAAAGCGGATAGACGATCCACATCCGGATTCTTCTTCTCCCTTGGTAGCGGAGGGATCTCCTGGAGCAACAAGAAGCAGCCGACAGTCGCACTATGGAGTACGGAAGCCGAATATAGGGGCGCGGCCGTTGCCGCGTGCGGAGCAGTATGGCTCAAGCGTATACTGAAGGATCTGGGCGTACCCATCAAGTATCTGATTCATCTATACTGCGACCACATGAGCAGTATCTACTTGGAACGGAATCCCGCATTCCACACGCTGTCGTGAAGAAAACCGTCCCTTGGCGCAATCGGTGCATAGCTCGCATGAACCGGCTCTTCACATATGCACGCCCTTAATGTATATAATAGGGAATTCAGTACAAAGGCATATCCGGGTAGTTAGATTCGGTAGGTAGGAAGTAAATGAGGGAGACGGCTCCCTTCTTGACGCTATAAAGGAGAGGGAGACGCAGGGAGAAGGCATCGCACATTAAGGAGGAGGAAGTGCTGTCGGACCGTAACCGAACGCTTCTCCTCTGTTCGTTCTCCATCGCTCTTCTCTGCAGGGTTTCGGGAGGCTCGCGCTGCTTCGAGGAACGCCCGTGTGGTTCCGGCAGCACCTCCACCCTTTTCTCCTTTCGTGTGCAGACGAACAGGCATCGGCATCTGTTCGCCGGCCTGTTCGGTTGTAACCGCTCGCGTGCTCTGTTGTGTATTAGATATTCGTTAATATACAAACACTTGTGTCTCCCTGTCTCTGTGTCCATTCACGTCTTCTGTGTTGACGGGCCGTGCCCCCCCCCCCCCTGTGTTTCGTTGCTCATACGTGACCGGGCGTCTCGCTCTTTCTCTTTCCCCTTCTATCACCTGCTCTTCGGTTCAAGACCCCAGTGGTCCCGCCTCGTTTCTCCACGCACGCGCGTAATAACGCGACATATTTGGTGAACCCGATGTGAAGCAGGCGGCAGAGGAGCAGAAGATGAGGGGGTCGAATCTTGCAGAGGCCATGGCTTCGGCCGTGGACCGGATAGTGAGCGTGCACGAGGGCACCGGCGCCCTTGACAAGGCTATTGAGGCGATCGTCGGTATGATCGGCCGGTTCAGTGGAAAGGATGCCACAAGTTATTTGGCGTCCTACCGGGCGGAGATGTTGATGAGGGATATTCCGGAAGAGAGGCATCTTGCCGGATTCCCTCGAGTGGCGATGCCAGGCATCCATGCGGAGGTGCTCGAGGTCCGGACGGAGAGCCGGACCTGGGAGGAGTTCGAAGGACGGCTCCTGGAGAAATACGAGCTGGATGACGCGCTTCGACTTTCGAAGCGGAGCTTCATGGAGTGGGTGGAGTCCCCCAACAAAGGAAGAAACGTGTCGGTACTCCTCCGGGAGTTTGAGGACCGCTCTGCGCGCCTTTCGGCGCTCGATCGGACCGTTCTAGACACAAGTCGTGTCCTACTGTTTGTCAAATCGGTTGACGCACGGGATCGGGGGCAAGTTGGCTCCTTACTGGAAACCGAAGACGGGCTGACGACCGACCAGGCCGCGGTAAAGAGAGTCTGCGGCCGTTTTGACAAATGGTGGGAGTGGGCTGATACAGAGGCGACCGGGGTGGGACCTGTCGCAGCAAGGAAGCTCGAACCGGTACCGCAGGCGCGAAGGGAAGAGACCCGGGAGTGGCTCGAAACCGGTTCGTCTTCGACCGGCATGATCAGTGGCTCGAAACCGGTTCGTCTTCGACCGGCATGATCAGTGGCTCGAAACCGGTTCGTCTTCGACCGGCGTGATCAGAGGCTCATCCGGGGGAACAGCTCTGGAGGAGCTGACACGAGCGGTAAAGGATCTCCAGATCGCCCAGGCTCGGAGGGAAGGCGGTGATCAGGCTCGTGACCGACGGGCTCCGGCAGGAAGTAGGTGCATGTGGTGCGACGAGGTCGGCCACATCCGGAAAGACTGCGGGGACTTTATGGAGGCTTTGAGAAGCCGGGTAGTGTACCTGTGGGAAGGTCGGCTGCATGCCAGCGATACCCGGAGGGCCCTGAACCGAAACGACGGGAGAGGAGGAATGAAAAGGTTGATGGAAGACGCGGCAGCCCGGCACGCGGAGACCGTCCACTACTCAGCGTCAGCCGGTATTCGGGTCGGGGGCAGCGGGGCCCGGAAGGAGAGCAAAGCCGAGTTCTGGCCGACAGTGCTGGAAGGCCTCGCCGGTGCCCGACTGAAGAGAGACGAGGCGGACCGTGCGGAAAAGCGGGTCCAGGAGGTAACCGGGTGGAGTGACCCGGTCGAAGAAAAGACAGGTTTCGTCGAAGCAGCTTGCCAGAACTACGAGGCTCTGGTTGAAGACAAACGGGTAGGTAAAATCGGAGGGGCCGGACCTTCACAGAGATATGAAACCCGATTCGGGCCGAAACGGAACGAGGCCGGTGAGTCCAGTGCCAGGGATAGCCACAAGAAGGGCGGGTACCGTTTGGGCACGGAGATCGAAAGGACCACGGACTTATGAAAGGTCCTGGAAGAACGAATCCTCGACAGCAAAGTGGAACTGTCGTTGCGGGAGGTGCTCGGAATTGCCAAGAAGGAGTTCCACGACTCCATCGTGGACTTGGTGAAGAGGAAGAGGCTGTCAACGGAGGCAGAACCGGAAAGGCCGGTGGAGGTGCGAACGGCGCACATAGAGGACATGGCGCTGGAAGACGAGTAGGCGGAGAGCCACTATTCGAGGCCACACTGGGCCCGACCGACCACGGAAACCCCGGTGAAGATAGGAGATGTTCAGGAACCGGTGGTGGCGCTGGTGGACCACGGTTCGGAAATAAATCTGATGTCCATGGACTTCTACAAGAAGGGGAAATGGCCGATCAACACTAAGCACGGGTGGAAGATACGGGCGGGGACGCGCGCCACAGAGGAACTACACGGGGCCTGCCCAAACGTGCGAGTCAAGATTGGCGACGTCGAGATAGACCAGCACTTCTTTGTGCAGGAGACGTCCTCGCACCCGGTCATACTGGGAGAACCGTACATAACAGCAGCGCGAATGGAGACCAAGGTGCTGGACAACGGGTCGGCTTACGCGAGGGTCAAGAGTCAGGACGGGCATCATTCGGTCCAATTCCTGACGGTGCGACCGAACCACGAGCGAAACCGCAAGTCCCTCGGTGGAGAGAACCGAGAGGATTTTTAGAGAGGGCTGCCAAGGCGTGGGGCCGCGACAGTCCGGACACTCCGGGAAAACCCCACAAATGTACAATAGAAGCGAAACCGAAGAAACCTTGTACCATAAGTAGGAAGTTTTGTTTCTCCGACAACGGAGGGTGTACGATAGTCGGCGTCGTAGGCCGAGAAAAGACAAGGGCGGAAGAGCGACTTCGGGCGTGCAGAGTTCTCGGGCCCAGCGAGGAAATCAACGGAGCCGTGGAGGCGGTCTCCTTCGACGATACCTTGGGAATACTACGAGAGGTGGTCGGAGAGGGCCTTAAAGAGGACCGGACGATACCGGTTTGTTCAGAAGAGATGTATGAAGTCATCGCGGACTTCAGTCGAGGGCTCGAGTTGGATTGGACGGCCCGGGTTAACACGAAGTACAAGACTGTGGACCGGAAGGTAAGGCCAGTCGCGGCACCCTTACCGTAGGGCAGCGAGTTGCGAATCAAGGGGGTCGCGTCGGACCCCAGTTTACGTGATCCGGCCTGCATAGGACACACCTTCACCGACAGAACGCTACGGGAGCTCAAAATCGGTGGGGGCGGGTTCCTACTACCGGCAGAAGAAGACCGGTTTCGGAGAATGCTCGGAAGGCACGGGAAACCCTTCGCATTCTCACCGGAAGAAATCGGGTGCGTAGACCCGACAGTCGTAAAGCCAATGGTGATATTCACGGTACCGCATGTGCCGTGGAATCTCAAACCAATTCCGGTACCGAGAGCTCACATCCCGGAGCTGATGGAGTTGTTGAGGCAGAAAATCAAAATGGGCATCCTCGAACCGTCGAGTGCCCCGTACTCAAACCGGTGGTTTACAGTACCGAAGAAGAACGGGACGTTGCGCTTCATTCAAGACCTGCAACCGGTCAACAGAGTGACCATTCGGAACGCAGGAATCGGACCAACGATAGACGAGTTCGCAGAGGCCTTCGTCGGAAGGTCAATCTACTCGGTCGGAGATCTGTACTCAGGGTACGATCAGTTCCAACTAGCCGTAGAGAGCAGAGACATTACGATGATGCGGACTCCCCTCGACCTAGTGCAGATGTGTACCCTGCCACAAGGAGGGACGAACTCGGTGGCCCACATGGTGAATGCGATGAACAAGGTGCTAAGGGATTGTATCCCGGACATCACCATGCCATTCTTGGACAACATCCCGATCAAGGGATGTCTGGTGGAAGAAAAGGACGAAACGATCGGACCAGACGGATGCCGGAAATTCGTGGCGACACACATTGACGACTGCGAGAGGGTGCTGCAGAGGCTAGAGGACGCGAGGCTCACCTTCTCCGGGGAAAAATCGGCCTTCGGGCAATCAGAGATCATGGTCGTCGGACATCTATGCGGACCGTATGGCCGGAAACCGTCTCCGGCAAAGGTGGAAGCCATCTCCGCAATGAAGCCCAACTGTAACTCGGTCACGGAGGTACGGAGGTTCTTGGGAGCATGCGCATTCTACCACATATGGATCCCGCATTACGCCCACGTTGCCGAGCCGCTATACGGGTCGCTGAAAAAGGGGCGAAAATTCGAGTGGCGAGACGAGCATACGGAGTCGGTGCGAAAGATGAAGGAGGCTCTTGCTACAGCTCCGGCACTCCGGAAGGCTGTCTACGAGAAAGGCACTCCCGTCTACATAACGGTAGATACGAGTCCGACCGGGATCGGATGGGTCGTCAACCAAGAAGATGAGGACGGCATTCGGTTCCCAATCCGGTTCGGCGCGAAGGTCCTCAGCGAGCAACAACGAGGATACGCCCAGGTTAAACGCAAACTCTGGGGTATCATTTCGGCGGTGAAGGCCGATAAAGACTATCTGATCGGGACAGAGGTGATTATCGAGACGGACTACCTGCCGATTCTCGGCATGGTTTCCGGATGCACAACCCCGGACCTGGCAATGCTCAAATGGATAGCGTACATCAAGTCCCTGGATCCGGAAATACGACACATTTCCGGGAAAGACAATGCCATGGCCGACATGCTTTTGAGGGCGCGATTTGACAACGAGGGCGGCATGGTTTCGGAGGATGAGGAAGTCGGCGTAGACTTCTTCGAGGCGGCTTACGTAACAACCGAAGGGGGAAGCACTCCGGCGCTTAACAATTTCAACAAGAGCAAGTACGACGGGGAGTGGCTGCAGATTGGGGGATTCTTAAGGACAATGATGTCGGACGCATCGTGGACAAGAGACGAGGCCAACCGGATCCGGAAGAAAGCGTACCGATTCTTTCTCCGGAACGGATACTTGTGGAAGCACCCGAAGAAGAGGAATGGCATCCCGCTCCGAGTAGTGGCGATGAAGGAGGAACAGGAGGAATTGCTGAAGGCCTACCATGACAGCCCCTGGGTTGGACACCGTGGGACGTGGGCCACGTTTGAGAAGCTAAAGGGGAAGTACTGGTGGTCGGGACTGTACCGGGACATGCATCGGTTCGTGACAACTTGTGAGAGTTGTCAGATGCACTCCATAGTCCGACATCGGGATGAGCTTCACCCTACTTACCCTCCGGCCATCCAATTCAAATGGATGGTAGATTTGGTGACGATGACGATGGGCATAGGGCAGATGCGATATCTGGTGCTGGCCTGGGAGAACCTAACGAACCAGGTGGAAGGCCGAGCCCTGCAGAACAAAACGATCGCGGCCGTGTGTCGATTCCTGATCGAGGACGTGATATGCCGGTACGGGTGCGTCGGGAAGATTGTGGCTGACCGCAGGGAGTTGGACGCCGAAGAGGCCGAGGAGCTGTTCGACCGGTTAGGGGTCAAGCTCTCGCTCACCACAGCGTACAATCCGGAGGCGAACGGGAAGGTGGAGCGCGGACACGGACCGATCGTCAAAGCGCTAGTCCGGGCATGCGGAGGCCAGGTCGGGAACTGGCCACGGCTGTTACCTTATGCCTTGTGGGCGGACAAGACAACACACAGTTCGGTAACAGGGTTCATGCCGTCAGAGCTCATGTTCAGATAGAAGCCGATCATGTCGATCGAACGGACGATCTCCTCTTCGGCGACAGTGGACTGGAGAGACGAGATGAGTTGGGAAGAACTACTCGCGGCATGTATACGGCAGCTCGAGCGGAGGCCAGAGGACGTGGAACGAGCGGCGGAGTGACTTCGGACGGCGAGGATGAAGAACAAAGCCCGGTTCGACCGAACGCACCGGCT
>NW_028231418.1:0-13204 GCF_043228905.1 Azolla caroliniana | reverse complement strand
AATCATCGAGGATTCAATGGGGCTCGTCCAAATGGAAACAATCGTCAGCATAAGGACCAGTGCCGTTATGACGAAAGTTCAGAGGACGACCGGCGTCAAGACCCACGCCAAGAATACCGTCAACAACCCCGGAATAACAGGCGACTTCAGCATAATTGTGACGAACAAGTAGTCCCGGCAGAAACTAATACGCCTCCGGTAGTAGAAAGAGGCAAGTCTGACGTACTCTGTTTCTCGGCAAACCTTGGCTACGCTCAGCCAACATCAAACAAAATTGACAGCATAATTGTATCAACTTCCAGCGACGCCGAAGCAAAGTTCGCGTGTCCACTTAGGAAACGGCGGCACCAACCAAGGGCATAACGCCATTATACACTGAAGATATACATATGCTAGAAGGAGTAGATGATACAAAGCTTGAGGTGTACCTAGAGGATCACCCGCGGATCGTTCCATTATTCAAAATTGACGTAATAGAAACCGATGCAGAATATGTCCCAACTAATACGCTTCAGGAAGTTGCATACGAACCGAACCAAGAGTCTCTAATGGAGTTAAGTAGAGCACGCGCACCGTTCGAGAGAGAAATGGAAATCTCATGGTGAGTCACCGCTTTGGCATTAGAAGAAGTCTATATCGGAACCTCGACTACTCTCAATTGCGAAGGACTTGATCCCAAGTGAGAAGACGACAATGATAGTCTAGCTGCTCAAGGAATATAAGGATGTTTTCGCATGGTCACATGAGGACATGCAAGGGTTGGATCCAAAATTTTACCAGCAGAAGATTAACTTGTCCACCAACGCAAAACCGGTGCAGCAACGTCACTATCGAATGAACCCGAATTACGTGGTTCACATAAAAGAAGAAATTGACAAACTTCTAAAAGCAGGGTTTATCCGGCCGGTGAAGCAGACCACGTAGCTGAGCCCGATAGTCGTGGTACCAAAGAAAAATGATAAAATCCGCATTTAACGTCATGACGATTATGGACGCGTTCGCCTTACCCTTCACCGATAGTGTAGTAGACGCGGTCACGGGCCATGACATGTATAGCTTTCTAGACGGTTTTGGCAGATACAATTAGGTACACATGCACCCTAACGACCAAGAGAAGACTATGTTCGTCACGGATTGGGGTGTTTTCTTCGCTATGTTCATGATGTTTGGGCTAAAGACGGCGCCTGCCATTTTCCAACAAATAATTACAGAGATTTTTGGGGAGTACATACCCGCCTTTATGCAAGTCTTTCTCGACGATATCACGGTATATGGAACACGAGGAGAACATTTGGGCCATCTCCGAGTTTGTTTGGAGCGTTGTCGTATGTCACACCTCAACCTTAATTTGGCCAAATGTGCATTTGGCGTCACGAGTGGGGCATTTCTCAGACACATCGTAAGCAAGGAAGTGATAGCGGTGGATCCGAACAAAATCATGGCGATCATTGAAGCAAAGACTCCGACTAATACCAAAACCCTCAGCCACTTCCTAAGTCAAATACGTTGGCATAGCCACATGTTACGATACTTGGCAAATTTTGCGACCCCATTACACGCCATCGTACGTCGAACGCCCTTCAAGTGGACGGCAATAGGAGAGAAAGCTTACAACACACTCAAGATAATGTTAACCCAAGTACCGGTCGTACAACCACTAGATTGGGCTAAACCTTTTCACGTCTTTGTGGATGCCTCAGATATAGCAATAGGCAGTGCATTGATGCAACTCACAGAGCTGAATTGGTACAGACCGGTCTATTACGCCAGTCGTAAGCTATCAACTGCCGAGAGGAACTACTCCACAACCGAACGAGAAGCCTTGGGAATGGTATATAGCATCAAAAAATTCCGGCATTATTTGCTAGGGCGCACATTTACGTTTCACGTAGATCACGCAGCGTTACTGTATCTAGTTGATAAACAGGCACTGACAAGGAAGTTGGCCAGATGGATGTTGCTGCTCCAGGAGTTCGATTTCGCAATTCAGCATCAGCCAGGCACGAAGCATGCCGTAGCTAATTTCTTAAGCAGAGTGGATAATGGAGATAATGTAGTGAGGGACTATGACGACTTTCCTAACGCTGACATTCTGAGGATTGCGACTATGACATCATAGGCAAAAAAGAATTTTCCGAATCGTTGGTTGGTGGAAATGACGTACTTTCTAACCACGGGACTGTCACCTCTGCAACTAAGGATGGACGAAAAGAAACGACTGGTTGTCCGCAGTCCTAACTTTTGCCTGGTCGAAGGAATACTTTACCACAAGGGCAACGATGGGATCTGGTGAAGCAGGATATGCCAGGATGAAAAAGAAGTCGTTCTACGCAAAGCTCATTGTGGTACGGCCGGGGGACATTACGCGGGCAATGTTACGGCCCGAAAAATATGGCAAGCAGGTTTATGGTGGCCAACTACGCAAAAAGACGTGTGTCAATATTGTCGACAGTGTGATCTATGTCAACAGTTGGGGCAACCTACGAAGCTTGCAAGGATGCCGCACCAACCAGTTCTTCCGCAAGATCCATTCCACAAATGGGGTCTGGATTTTGTCGGGCCTTTTCATCGGTAGCAGCATGGACCGGCAATAAGTACATTCTCGTAGCCACGGATTACTGCACTAAGTGGGTAGAAGCAAAAGTGTTACGGGATAATACGGTGGCATCCACAACAAAATTTCTTTACGAATACATTTGGTGTCGTTTTGGTTGCCCAATCGAGCTCATCAGTGATCAAGAGAGCCACTTTCTGAATTCGTTCATCTACGAGCTAACACACTATTACGTCGTAGTTCATAAGAAGAGCACGCCATGTTACCCACAAGAAAATGGGTTAGCGAAATCCACGAACAAGACATTACAGACCATAGTGAAAAAGATCGTGAATGAGAATAGAACAGACTGGGATACCAAGCTACACAACGCTTTGTGGGCATATCGGACGAGTTACAAAACCAGCATACAGTCCACACCTTTCCGGCTAGTGTTTGGGTTAGAAGACATAATGCCCATCGAATTCCAGGTGCCTAGTTTGAGGATTCAGGTAAGAGACCGACTGTCAGAAGGCAAGTCCGAGCAAATATGGCTACAACAACTTCTCGAATTAGGCAAGGCTCGGATCCATAGTATGGTCATACTCAAGCAAGACCAGCATCGATGTAAAGCATTCGTGGATCGACATCGGGGCATGCTTTGCAGTTGGGAAGGCCGTATTGGTCTTCCAAACACGCATGGGTTAAATGCCAGGTAAGTTACAATTCCGCTGGATTGGGCCGTATTGGATAGTTGGAGCGGAAAATGGCACCTTCCAATTGGGTACCCTCGCTGGAGTTATACTTCGGAAAAAAGTGAATGGGTTCCGATTAAAGCCGTACTGGGACCTACGCCCCGTTTCACACCGTAACTGACACGTCAGAGGGGTCCCGTCACTAATCAGTAGTTGGGACCCACTTGTAATAAAATGTAACAGTAATATTGTACTTTACCTTTAAAAAAATGAAAAAAAATGAAAAAAAAGAGAGAGAAGATAGTCACGACTATTAAAAGGTGTTTATGCATGCACAAACTCCAAGATCAAGCACACACGGCACCACGATGTCACACAGGCCAGTGAACCCTAGAACACAAAAAGAGGGAAAAAGAAGTTTTTCTGCACAGTACAGAAAACGGACTAACTCTCCTCGCCCTCCTCACTCTCCTCGCTCCCCTCGCTCCCCACCATACCACAGAGTCCACGCTCACCATAGTTGGAGAACTTCATTGTAGGTTTCCGCAGGTGGCTCCTAGAAAAGGGTTTTGAGGGGTACATCAGGTTTGTCGAGGCACCTGCACACCTTGATGCTCTCGACATCGCCAAAAAGCTCAATGTGGACACTATGACAAACACCACCATTCATAAGAAATTGGACCTATCCGCAAATGGGGAGAAACACTTCGACATTCCCCCTATAAGGGAATATTCCGTATCAGCCAAGACATACATAACGAAAGACATCCTGAACCCATTCTTTCGGGAAATAGCCAAGTTCCTACTTGAGGTTGGTTGTATGCACGTCAACGTGTACAAGATGCCAAAACAAAAGGCAAGCATCATCATTGATACATTCGAAGGGCGTGTAGTAGATTGGGGAGTGATTACGGGACCAACACTAAGAAAGGGCATGCATGCATACCAGGCCGGCAAAAAGCTGAGGCCGATTATACAACAATACCTTACGATATTGTTTTCACCTCGCGGTCTGCCCGCCCCACCACCCAATAAACCTACGCCTCCGCCATGATCTGCGAAACGGTGGTTATCGAAATTGGCAACCACAGAATGGGAAGAGGAACCACAACCTTCCCACCCCGTAGCGCAACAGATGCAGCCGAAATAACTAGCAAGGACAGTCGAAGCACCAACAGCAATGAATGAGCAAGAAACAGAACAGAACCACAAAGATTAGATCGAAAGGATGGTTGCGGATTGGTTAAAGACACATCCGCACCAGTCGACATTTCCGCCCCTACGGAGCACATAACTACATTGGAGATAATCTGGGAACCACAACCGGTCATTACGGCTCATTCGCAGCGTGGCAAAGGAGTGCTCACAGTGGACAGCGAAGTCCTCAAGTATCCAGACATCCCGGATACGGCCCATGAGTTCGGCGCACTGTTACAATTTGGGACGACTTACGAACTCATCGAATTTTTGGTGACACAACAGATCAAGGTGTCCTAGAGAATGGCCGAGAAGCATGCAAAACAGCAAATGATTGAGCATGCGCTGACAAGAACGGTGGAAAGCAAAGATGAGGGACCCCTCCCCAAGATAGGCAGGCAGCGAAACGTAGGGATTCGTCGCATGGGCATTGAATTACCCCCATTGAATACGGCCCTCGTCCAAGTGCATGGGGAGTTGGCCACAATCATTATGGGAGCCAAAGATATGGCTATCCAAAATAAAAATGCCTGGAAAACAATCAAGTTGACTCAAGCCCAACTACAAAAGGCCCAAGAGCACATTGCGGAATTAGAATGCACCACAACTACGGTGCAGCAAAACCCCGGACTAACATCCAGCGATGACGCATCGACAACTTTACGGGAGGAGGTCGAAGCACAAACCGCATCGCCGCAAAAGAAAAAGGTGCTACGCAGTTAGCCGAATCCGAGATTGACCGCCTCCACACGGAACTTCGCCAATCATCAGATAGGGAAAAGGATGTCTGGTTAAAAAGATGAAGGGCGGTGAAAGCACTTGAGGATAAGCTCGAGGCGGAGATAGTTGCGCATACCCGCACAACAGAAGAAAATAGAAAGCTGCGTGAGGAAGCTCAAAAGACGGAAGCCGTTGTCGTGAAGATCCGTCACTACGCGTGGATCGTGAGGTGGAACCGTCGGGGTTTTGGACCGGAAGGATTCGAAGTTTACGCTAGTTTTAGCGAGAAAGTATTTAAGAGAGATTGAGAGAGATTGATATGGCGAGAGAGAGGGATAAAGATTTAACTCTTGATTTTAGATTTGAGAGAGAAGATACATCAACAATAGGGTTACAAGTCTCTTCTTTGATCATCCAAAAAAATTTCATTCCCCTTTTATCTTTTTCCTCCCCTCTTTTATAGATGCCCTCATGCATTTGAGGGTACAAGACATGCATAAAATGCATGTTTGCCATTTGGCGCTCACGTATTACATGTGGTGCATGATAACTATGTCACTCATTTTAGCTCTCATGTATGAGAATTTACATGTAAAGTTACAATGATAAAAATAAGTGTTGGCTTAGTTGATAAGCCTATTGACTCTCAACTTGGAGGTGCAAGGTTCAAATCCTTACTTTCCCTCCTTGTGTATATGTATAAATATTTATTTATTTATTTATCCATCTAGCCGCCGGTTGTCGGATCCACGATTCCGTCGCCAGATGTCGGTTACCGTCCGGTTCCATAATCGGATGCCGCTGGCTCACCAACTCCGTCATCGATCTGGTTTTGGTTGGCCAAAATCTTTGCAAGTAGTCAGGCCACACCCATTCATCCAATAGCTTAGTTCAAGTCACCTTGAACTCTCTATGCTCCACACATAAAGACACAAAGATAATAGCTTTTGCTCTACCATATATAGGTGAGATCCTTATTTATCCTACCAAACATTTCAAAGGATCCATGGTTTTTGAGGTTTAAGGAGTTATATGATATCTCAAATTAAAATACATGTAGTCTCGAACTTACATCAAAACAAAATAAAAAGAATTCAAAAAATATAACGAGCAAGGAGATCATGGCAAATATTGGAATGGATCCATAGCTTTAGGGTGGTTTAGGGATAAAGGCATATGTAAAGACAAGTCAACCATGTTTAATTCGGATCCATTGGTAAGATTTGAGAGACGAAGCATAGTGGAGTCGATAAACATTTGATCAATTCCTTCTTGTTTGATGTTTGTCGTTGATCAGAGAAGTTGCTTCAGTACATATTTGTTTCAAATTGCATGACAACCAGAAAGAACTTCACAAACTACAATTTTAAAATAAGGGAGGGGCAAGACTATGAAGACCAACCAATATGTGACGGGATCAATGGGTTTAGGGTGCAAGGTTAAAGGAGATAAGTGAATTTTGATAGATAATCAACTCTTTTTGGTTGTGTTGACACTCCATGTGTTCGTATATTGCTTCTTTGCCTCTCTTAACTTTCCAAAGAGGCATAAGATGAAGAAAGAGATCATGTAAACCGCATAGGATTTCCAGCTTGTCCGGGGGGGCTTTATGGCGATGGCAGGATGGAACACGGTCACATAGTAATGAAGACCAACGGATAGAGCCACGATCCATTGAGCCACTGCGGCGAGCTTTATGATCAACAACTTGTCCAATGTGAAAGAGTAGAGAACATTAGATCCTTGTAAGAGAAGGTAGACACCATATCCGAGGGCTTGTAGAATTTGAAGGGAGATATAGCTCGACAACGTGTTGTGGAAGAAGAAGGACATCGGCTCGAGACCTAGGACTAAAGAAGCAATCCACAGGGTCGCGAAATACGAGGTCAAGTAGATGTTGGCGAAAAGGATGACTTTTTGCAAGGAGAAGAGGGCCTTTATGTGCTCGAAGAGCAAAATGACTACGATCAAAGGGAGAAGAAGGATGGCATAGGAGACCATTGTGGCAACGAAGGGTGCGTATTGCCTCCCGATGAGGGGCAAGAAGCTCTCCGCAATTTGTTGGTTCGCGATGTCAAAATACTCTTTCGAGGTGCCCGTCCATTTCAAGACGTCGGGCCGGAGATGATCCGCCACTCGTCCCGCAGTCTCTTGGAACTTGCTAGGGAATTCGGCTAGCTCTTGCAATATGTCGTAGTCCTCATCCTCTCGTGTTTGCCCCACAGTATCGGTGTCACTACTCCGAAGTTCCCCTAGTCGAGCCTCTATGTCATTCGAAGCCTTTCGAAATTCCCCGAGAACTCCAGTTTCTTGTTCCTTGTACTTCACATCCCGATGCAGGTCAATCTCTTCGACATTCTCATCATTTGAATCCTTTCTTTCTTCAGCCTCTTCTTCATCATCGTGTTCTTTGGACCTCTCTTCGGTCACATTATCAAGCTTCTCGTCTTTGCCCCCCCCCTTTCCACCATAATCCTTGTCTTCGTGTTTTTCGCCATATTTTTTGGTTGGATTTCCAGCACCATAATTGTGTCTTTCCTTAACGAATTCGGCCGGCTTTCGATCGTCCTCGAAATCTCTCGGATCAATAGAAGTATCTCTACGGCTCGGACCATCATCGTAGGGCATTTTGATTTCAGCGCCCGGCATGTGGACTTGTCTTATGGCTTCTGCCCCTGGGAATTTTTTGATTTCCATGCCAGAGTCTGGCATTTTGATCGCAGTCTCCATGAACTGGAATGTAGAGGCAGTTCCCGGAGCAGGCTCGAGTGATATACCGCCAGTTTTCGGCCCAGCATTTTCCTTTTCCTCGTCCGATAAGAGCTTTCGAAGAACCAGAGTTTCCGGAAATGGTTTCGAGACAACCAGAGAATCATCACATGATGCTACTAACATAGATCCCCACACAAAGATAGATTGCATACATATAGTCAAGCAAACACAAGCAATTACAAGAACCCATGATGCCTTTGTTCTCAGGCAAGGACCTGGGCAATCCATATATATATATCTTATTCCTCTGCCTCTCTAGAGTTCCTTCACTTCAATGGATTTGTGGGTGATCAATGCAGACTTGAAAAGATGAGATGAGAATCCATGGAATGCAGGTGTGTTTAATAATGGGGGAGGCTTACCTTCAGCAAAAATATCTTCTGATTGATGAATTTCTGAGATCTAGACTTGTGCCACGGACTATTGAAACAGAGGAAGGAAAAGGAGAAGAAGATGGTGATGGTGATGGTGGTGGCCATGGCCATGGAATTCGCCCACAACCTTGCACGTTCATTCATGTGAACAAGATGGGACCACATGGACTTTGCTTAGTTACTAGTGACAATGGACATGAGAATTTGGACACCCATTCATCGCGGCCATCCAACAACACTTGACAAAAAGATTACTTACTCCTGCTACTTTTAACTGAGACACAGGTGCCCAAATATATATCCACAGAACCCCCATAATCCATCCCCATTGCACTATAGTCCATCCCCATTGCACTATACTACTACTGAAAACATTCTTTGAACTCGATCCACAACCCAAAGGCGAATGTATTCAATGCAAATGTTGCTTAAGACAAACATACCCCTCCTAATGCATCATGCCCCCTCCATTAGAGAAAGAACAATGGAGTCACATGTTGATTATTACTTGAACTACATAGATTGAGGATATGTGGACACATTGTCATACTTAGGCTTGATTCTCATCTGACAATAAACATTCAATGCACGTCTAAAGACAATGCAATTATCACATTAGGATTGCAAATGCTCCCCTCATTGGAAAGCAACTAATACTTAAAAACATATTTGCACATTGAAAAGTGAGTGACACTAAACAATGTTTTCTTCATGCTATCATGAATTCAATGACATAGCTTGGAATATCACTAAGTTTCTTTGGTTATCATTCTCGGTTAAACAATGGGCAATGGGCATATATTGGAAATATACTCCTAGGAAGATTTAGCAAACTTTGAGACTCCTTACTTCTTTAAACAATACCTTTTTCATTGAGTTTGCAGTTTTAGCAATATAAAAATAAAAGTTTACAACATGATCCAAGCAAAATTCAATGTTCAAATCCATCATGTTCATTAATGGATTCTTTTTATTTGAAGTTGTTCTTGCAATAATATACATGTAAATAATGAGAGTAAAAGGCAAAGGTAAAAGCTACAGTAATATGTATTGATAGTGAATGAAATATGATGGAGACTCACTTCTATAAATCCCTTTGTTTGGAGGTACGAGAGTCTTCCCCCCACCCTTTCTGAAAGCTGGGATGGAAAGAGCACTTTAAGACCCTAATCTACTAACATTAAAGTGAGTCATCTTGCCTCTAGATAACAATTAGATGGACCTCACTATGGATAATTTGGTTATTTCACCATTATATACCTCTTCTTCATGCGTAGTGTAATGATATCATCAAACTTTATTGCAAATAAATCTTGGTTTGTCAAGGTCATGATGTATGGCACGTTGCTTAGACTTGCTTAGTAACGGTAGAGAGTTCTCGATGCAACTTGTCATTCCCATTCTTTGTTTTGAGGGATAGTATTTATTTTGGGGGATCACGTTGGGTGGCTTGCTTGCCATTGGTCAATTCATCAAGCACAGGCTTATGCAATGCTTAATTGCAAGAGTGGATTAAATTACTAACTTGGATTTTGATTAGTGATATGCAATGATCCTATCTGAGGCTAGCTATGAGAGGGAGTGATATTAAGCCTTGTTCAAGCACATGCTTTTCTAAAATGAACGTAGCCGCTTCAAATAAATCAATTGTTGTAGTCCAAAACATGATCAAACCAATGTTATAATGATCGTGTCCCGATGGGGGGATCATGTCATGTTGATAATAAATTGCCATTGCGCTTTCATGAGTTGACTTCTTTTTTTCTTTCTTTTTTTGCATATTAGGGAATGTGATATAATTGGCAACTCTAGATCGCTTCTTATTTCATGGACAAAGTAGAGTGCTCTATCTTGTTCACCAATTTAGCAAATTGAGGCACTCTTTTATGCACGTTCTTTATACCCCCCAACAAAGTGGGATTGTTTCAAATGGTGTTTTGGAGTACTTTTAAAGTCCAGACACTTTAGGAGGTGAATCCTGGACAAGGAAAGGTATATCATATTTTTGTATGGTAGTGTAGTGTAGTATTATAATAAGTGAGACCTTTTACTCTCAGAACCACTATGGTTCTGGCTTTTTTGCAGTGCCAGAATGGTGCTAATTTAATACAGGGAGATGCCAACTTCCATATATTCTCAATTGACATACTACGAGTCATTTCTCATGGAGAGAGTTCATACTTCGCGACATATACTGCTTGTATATAGAAGAATCATCTCTCCCATTCTTTAGTTGTCCAGCTCACCGATTTGCACTACACATATATATTATGTATTGCAAGATTCCGCTCTGTTTTATAATTACTATCTTATGGCATTAAATAATTCACGACTCAGTTCAATTGATTCGTACTGCGCACGCAACAGAATTATATTGGTATGGTCAAATTTTTTGTGATCACATTTTGGATGGTGGAGGCCCATATCTGTAATTTCAGAGGAATTAGAGGCCTAATTCTGGGTTTCCCTAACACACTATTCACAACCCGCGAAGAATTAAGCTCCTAGTTTAGGGTTTCCCAAAATCCTCCTCTGTGTGGCAGAATTAGGGTTTCGTCTGGGAAACAGAGCCCCTCCATCCCCCCCTCTGTTGCTGAAATAAGACAACACAAACAGCAGAGGTATGAATCCTGAATCATTTTTTTGCAGAATTTAATCTCTCTGTCTCCTTCTTCCTCCTTTACACTTCATCTCTGCAAATGATTTGTTATTTAATCCCATGTACGCATCTGCAACAGAATCTTTTATTTTTTCTTCCAATAATTTTTTGGTATCCATTTGCGAAGATTGTGCAAAGAAAATCTTTATTTTCTACTGCAAAGAAGTTTCCGAAAGAATCCTTCATTTTCTGCAAAAGAATCTTAAAAATCTGCTCAATTAATCTCTTTTTTATTGTGCGAAAAATCTTTCACTTTGTATATGAAGAAGCTGCAAAAAATCTCTCATTTCTGCAATGGTTTATTTCATTAGTTGTTTTTTATGTTGATAGGTTTTTTACGGCAATGGGAGATGATCATAGTGTCGTTTTTCCATCTTCATCCTCTTCTGTGGAGAAGGCAAAATATTCAAAGAGAGTAATCATCAAATCTATTCTAGAGCGTGAGGATGGAGGACTTGGTCTTGTGGGTCAAGTCTTGGTCATTGGAGGATGGGTCAAGACAGGGCGTGAGCAAGGGAAAGGAAGCTTTGCTTTTCTGGAGGTCAATGATGGATCCTGCATTGCAAATCTGCAGGTGAGATCTTTTTTCTTGTGAATGATCATCAGAATCATCATGTATGGTGTAAAGTCCCATGAATTTTCTGAGTCAATGATGGGTCATCATCATCATTGTTATTGTCATCGTATATGGTGTTAAGTTGCAGTAATTTGTTGAATCAATGATGGGTCATCATCATCATCATCATCATCATCATCATCATCATCATATATAATAATGTGTTCCATCAATTTGTTGAGCGAATGATGGATCATCAGCTATGGCATTAAGCTTCATTAATTTGTTGAACCAGTAAGGAATCACCATCATCTTTAGTGTGAAATTACATAAATTTGTTGATCAGAAATGAAGTTTTCACTTTGATCTACACACATGATTCAGCTTTGATATAATTTTTAGGTAAATTATGGATTTCTCTTTGCTTGCTTCAGCTTCTTTCTATTAAAGCTTCGTCATTATAGTGCAAAATCCATGAACTGTCTGTTTCAAACAAGATATGAGGTTATTTTGAATGCATATTTCTATGGAGCTTCTAGAAAAAGGGAAATCTTTTAAGTCAATTTGTGATCCTACTTCACCAATTGTTAGGATATTGGATCCTCCTTTCTGAAATGTGTTTTGAGTCGCTAATCTTCAGGTTAATAATATATTCTTCTCTTGAAGATTCATCATCATCTATGGTGTTGTTGTATTTCATGCATTTTACATTGTCCGAAATGAAAAGTCTCAACTGTGAATATGCCAAAAGTACCAACATTTTGTGCATGAATCAGAAACAGTTTATTAAATGCCCAATGACGTGTCTTTTCCTATGTTCTCCTAAGGCTTCTTGGAAGAGCTTTTCTAGTTGGTAAACACATGAAATGAATCGAGATAAAATAATGCAATGCGTTATGCAGGTTATAGTTGATGCAACTACTGCCTCCCTTCAGCAACTTACCCCAACGGGAACAAGCGTTCTTGTTGAAGGTGAGCTTAAAAAGCCACCTGAAGGAACAAAGCAAAAGGTGGAATTCAAGGTTTCCAAGATTTTGGAAATAGGACCTTGCCATCCTTCGACATATCCAATTGCGAAAACTAAACTCCCATTAGAGTATCTCCGCAATCATTTGCATTTGCGTTCCCGAACAAACACAGTAAGTCTATGTGTAGAAATATATTCCTCATACAAAGCTTCCAAGCTAATCATTGTTTGTAATGTCATTTATCTTCATGATATCCAGATAGCTGCAGTTGCAAGAATTCGAAATGCCCTTGCCTATGCAATCCATACATTTTTCCAACGTAACGACTTTTTATATGTGCACACACCAATAATAACTACAAGCGACTGCGAAGGTGCAGGGGAGATGTTTCAGGTGACAACATTGTTTGGTGAGGCAGAGAGAAGAGATAAGGAAGCAAAGGCCAATCCTCCACCGTCAGATACTGAGCTTGAATCAGCCAAGAATGATGTTTCCTCTAAAGGAGAGGCTGTAAAGGAAGCGAAGAATGCTGGTGACAAGGATGCTTTAACCATATGTCTACAAGAGCTCAATCAAGCAAAAGCGCTGTTGGCACAACTAGAAGCTAGAGCAAAGTTTAAACCTGGCATGCCAAAGAAGGATGATGGGTCTATTGATTATTCAGCTGATTTTTTCGCTAGACAAGCTTTTTTGACAGTCTCTGGGCAACTTCAGGTGGAAACTTATGCAT
>NW_028231417.1:0-13204 GCF_043228905.1 Azolla caroliniana | reverse complement strand
ATTTGTCTCTTGTTCCTCAAATGTCCGATTATGTGTCTAGTATCTCCAGTCTTGATATATTGGTCTCCCAACAAAAAGTGGTTCGGTCGTCCAAATAGGTGTCTAGTATCGCTAGTCCTTATTTTTTCGGTCTCCCAGCATGTTGTTGTTCGGCTGTCAGAAAGAAGTTCGTACACACAAATTGACCCCTTACTTTCACACATTGCTTTGTTATTTTACCATGCATCGGTTCTCCTAGAACTACACGATGCCACCTCGACATATTGAAAGCAATAACCTCACAGTCTCCCAATAAACAAATCCTCTCTTCTCTCTCTCCCCCCCAATTGTTATTGGCTTGGTGCTTATATCGATGCATTGAAGTCATAAAGTTGAGAAAATCCAAGTTTGATCCTTGTCATGGCCTCAACCATGTTCCACATACAACAATCAACAATCAATCACTAGTGACTGTTAAAAATCTTTATTGTAGTATGTAGTGGACATGAAAAAAATCCTTTTCATGGCCTCCAATGGATGTTAAAAAGATGTTTACTTCTCTATCCAATAATCATTAGCAAAACCCATGCTTCAATCCTTCCTTTAATGTTTTCAAAGTCTTGTATGACATCTATACACAAACACAATGTTGTGGTGTAAATGTTAAAATCAATCTCTCTCTCTCTCTCTCTCTCTCTCTCTCTTATCATAATCAGCTTACCCTAGTGAACTAGAACTATGTCTTCCCTTCAAAGCCCAATTTTCTCACATCTCTATTACTCCATAGATGTCTCTTAATTCACCATATGCCACTTTGGAATATAGGGGTTGAACCCATGACCCGGTCTCCATTGGGCAACCTTGCTAACTGAGATATTAATCTCCCTCCCTCCCTCTCTCTCCCCCCAAAAAGGAAAATCATTCGGAAAACTTGTTTTTTTATGCTTTCTTTAATGTTCTAAAAGTCTCGCTTGGCATCTACACATATAAACATTGTGTTTTGTTCTTGTTATTTAGATACATTAATTGGTTTCCCATTCATTGCCATGTTGTTAGCATTATGACCTTTTCATTGTGTTGAATCTTTATAACATAGGTTAGATGCACTTCAATTGGCGTGACATCCATGTCCGCAACGAAACGTGACATCTTTTCCTTGTCGAACATAGTTTCCTTGCTTGTGCATGTGATCCATTGTCATAGTTTTCTTGTAGAGTATTGATGTGAGATGGGGTTGATTTTTTAAATTCACTATATATGCATGTGCTCTATTTAATATATCTTTATTAGGTCCCCTAGTGTAGAACTAAATTATTATTTCTCCATGCCACATGTTTTCTTGGTCTACCGCCAATAAGAAGATCAATAAAGTTGTGTTGAGATTCGAATCCCATTGAGTCATGAAATTCTTTTTATTTTATTGTAAGTTAACACGTTGCCCCCCCTCCTTCTTGTATGTGGCTCATGAACAATCATCTTTTAAAGAAATATAGTATTCTACTGTTAAAAGATGTCAATTTCATTTAAAAAACTAGTTCGTGTAGAGAAACATGTTGAAATGAGATCAAGGATAAACGGTTGAGATAATACAAGTAAAAATATAGTAACTCTTATTTTTGTGAGCCCTACACATGTCTGTAGCCATATGTATTTTGTCATACTCATGAATGGATATGGGCAAATATTGTTCAATGGTTCGCGCACTATTGATTGCCTCTTCAAGGATCCACTGTTTTATATAGTTATTTTAACTTTATGGGTGCCCCATAAGCATATGAAGCCAAAGGGAACAACATCACATGTGTTTTATAACACCGCTAGAGGTCAAATTATATTGAGCCCCACAAGTATGTGTGTGGAAAGGTAACGTGGATATGTGTTCACACAACCCACTCTAGTCATTTATAACTAGACAACTTGACTTTCATTCAAATCTTTGCACATGTCTCCTTCTTTGTCTGATAATTTTCGTTGTATTGTTACCACACAATGTGGATAAGCTTGAATGTGAGCTAAGTTATATGGTTATACCCCTCTTATTGAAGGTGTAATTGTAGCAATATTCATATGGCTATGTTGAGGTGGAAGGCTCTTGATATGTTATAAGAGCATAAATAATTGGAGGACGTCTATGCTGAATTTGGGTTGTATGAGGCTCACATGGAGAGTATGCGTTCGGGTAACGCTATTCGCATTGAATGATGTGGTGTTTTGGAGCTGTTTTTGTTGTTTCCTCTACACATATTGCTTTCTTTTGACATGCAAGATGGCTTGTAAGATATGAGTTGTAAATTATCCTATGTACATTGCCTTAACTAATGGAAGTAGGTTTTTTGTTTTGGAAAGTCTCTAACATCGTCTTGATTGTTCTACATTTCCATTTCACGTTATTATCTATTGATTATGTAATATTTGTATGACATGATACAAACAACGTTTCTTCTTTCAAAGCTTTTGAGCCTTGGTTTATACATTTTTTTGTTTTGTTTTATGGTTATTTCAACTTATAGTAATATTTATTTCATGATTTCTATTTTCATTTATTCTCTAACATCGGGCTTATCCCTCTTCTAAAAATAGATGACCCGCTAACGCACAAAATTTTAAGCCAATAATTTATGTGTATTTCCAACCATACAAGGTCTTGTTTATAAGTATGTCTAAGGCAATGAATTGTGTTCAATTGTTGGGTTTTGATGGTGAGTTGTAAAGCCATGTTCTTAGGAGTAAAATAATGGCTTGAATTATTTATAAATACGTATTTCTAGGAGAGAATTATTAGTGTGCATGACCTCAATTTGAAAACAAAACAATTTTAATCTTTAGTCCTTATTAGCACTACCCTAGGCCATGGAATTTTCCATGCAAAGTATACTTCATGTGTTGAAACAAAGAATTGATTTTACTTTTGAGCCATGTTAGGTTTGATTAAGGGCACTAGTGTTGTTTTAAACCCTCACCATTCACACAATAGAATGCTATTTGAATGGTCTATATCGCAAAACTCACTCTGGTTATAGGAAGTGATCTCCATGATTTCAATCTAAAAGCATTTGGTAGTCTTAGTGCACACAAACAAAATAATTAAACTCACGTCCAAAGGTTATAAAATTGCATGGCCTCAATCTATTTATTTTGTCTATATTCCTACCATGTATTACACATTACTTAAATCCATATCATTCCTTACAAAGCACAAGCTTTAGCACAACACAATTATGTTCATACATGTCCTCAAAGATATCAAATTTCTTTTTTGTGAAGGGATACAAACAATAAATTATTGGTTGGTGTGGGTGTTGCAATTCTCTTTTGTATGAAATTGTATGAAGGCAATCCTATGAGAGAAAACAAATATGGGCATGAATTTGTTTCGTATAGAGATTTCAAACGAGGAGAAGACCATTAGTCGCTCACTCATGCACTCTCCTTCATCTTCAAATCTCAAGACCCTAAAGTCTCTTCATATTCATAGTTTTTATCCTTTCTTTGATGCCCTAAAGTCTCTTTATATTCATAGTTTTTATGAGCACAACATTTTCATTCAAGACCAAGTTTCCAAACTTCTACTTGTCCTTTAACATTGAGAACGATTACCATAAACAAGGTATCACATGGGAGAACAATGTCACCACCAAACATTTGATGGGGTCCTTCAAGTAAGCACATGAAGTAGGCAATGACATATCATCAACAAAAGAAAGATATTTAGAGATTTGAATATATCTATAAAAACAATTGAGTTTTGTCCTCTTCATGGGTTCTCATTAATTTAAAATTGTTACATTTCGAGTAGACATTACATCCATCAAAAGGGTTGAAGAGTATGTCGTTGAAAAAGGATGATCCACACAACGATGAGTATGTCATAAAATTGGATACATGAGGAGTGAGATATGTGAAGTATGTTCATGTTGTCTTCACATACCATGACACACTTTTATTGTGTGTGTTTTCCATTCATACAAAATAATATTGCATTATGCCTCAACCCTAGCAATGTAGGAAGGGTAAAAATGTAATGGTGATTACCACACTTGGTTAAGACATTGTATGTTACATTTTTTGGATAATAGTTGTGTTACTATCATATTAAGGAGGTGGGATATAGGGATCGGCAATGGTTCGGTTTAGGCTTAATCGGTTTGGCCTGATCCAAGCCAAACCGGCTAAGCCTAAACCGTTTACGAGATCTCAAACATGAGCCGAGCCGGTTCACAAACCGGTTTAGCATAAACCGGTTTGGTAAACGGCTTGTAAACCGGTTTAGAAACCTCCCTCCCTCTCTCTCTCTCTCTCCCTACCTCCCTCTCTCTCTAAGATGATCCACTATATACTATACATTGTACAAGCTCTCCCTCCCACTCTCTCTCACGTCTGTGGTCTCGACTCTCTCTCTCTCTCTCTCTCTCTCCACGTCTGTGTAGTTCTCCCTCCCTCACTCTCACTCTCTCTCTTTCCCCTTGTCTATTGTCTCTCTCCCCCTCTCTCTAAATTTTATAAACGGCTTAAACGGTTTGTCGAGGCTCAAGCCAAGCCAAGCCAAGCCGAGCCGAGCTCAAACCGTTAAGGCAAGTTCAAGCCTAAACCGAAACGAGCCGCTAAGCCGTTTTCAAGCCGGATAAGCCAAACGGTTTAGGCTTGAGCCGAGCCATTGCCGATCCCTAGATCACGAGTGTTTTACACGAGAATTTTGGTTTCAAAAGGTTCAGTGGATTTTCCCAACTAATTAAATTTTTGACATCGAATGAATCCTTAGTAGATTCATGACCTGTCAGACCAAGAAGCAGGAGCAGGTCCAAGTGCAGCGTCCGTTTCTCCCCTGCGCGATACTCCGCTCCATGACCTGATCACACCTCTGCCGTCTTAAGCCGCCAGCCTTCTTTGTTTCTGATTTCTTCGACTATTCTCCTTCTTTGTTTCTGATTTCTTCGGCCATGCTCTTCTCTTTCCTCGACTCTCTCCCCTCCCCCTTTTTCCGACTCTATAGAAGAAGAAGAAGAGAAGAATTAATAATTTTAAATAATAATAAATGCATAAATTAATGTATAAGCTAAAAATAAAATAAAAAATACTTGACTAAATAACTATTAAAAAAAAAAAATCAATTAAAAAACATCTAAATAATTATAGAAATCTCTCATCGCCACAATCCAACACACACTTCACATTCGCTCATCAAGAGGGAAAGCTCCAGGTGCAAGACTAGAACAACCTAGGTAATGCTCTCCTAGTTGAGATCATATTCACTAACGAGGAGATGTTGCTACTTGAGAAGGAGATAGACCTAGACTACATTGAGTAATAGTGGTCATAAGCTGTGTGATGGGAGCACGCCTGAACAAATGACTACTTCGAGATATGTTGCAAGTAAAATACCACTCACAAATAGGGGAATAAGGGAAATGCAACCACTTAGTAAGGAGTAAGGGGTTTTATCAAATCTTCCTAGAGGACAAGGACTCCACAATGAAACTCATAGAAATGTCCCTCTGCCACGTTTGAAACACATGGATGTTTATGCGTAAATGAATACATGATTTTAACCCAATGGACGCCGCACAATAGGAGGACTCGATGAACAAAGTAACGATGTTGTTTCCTAGTTTATCTATGGAATACAACATGTGACTTCCCACTATTGGAAATTCCCTCAGGATGATGTTGGAGGTGGAACTAACGTTAGTAAATAGGCTAAAGAATAATTTAGGCCCCACACCTGTGCAACTTTTAGTGCAGGACATCGATAAGCTTCCATCCAAAAATCCTCATTCCTGGTAAAAACGCACGTGTTTTGAACAACGAATAGAGATGATTGGCGCACTTGGGCAATGTTTCAAATGCAAACAATTTTGTCATGTAAAAATGAATTGCCCCATGAGAATGACCTCTCGAGAGGAGCAAGGGATGTATGGCACAAAGAACCCTACTTTGGTTGTTAAAGATTCCCCCTAGGAGGCCTTGGAAGGTCGTGACACCATAGGGCATAAGAATCCTCCCCCACCATGGCCCAATAAGGATCTAATGGAATGGCAAGCGGTGGGAAAAACCCACACCCTATGCAAAACACCACAATCACACAGTCCTCCCTCTCCTCTAAGTCCCAATCATTTTGATCTACTACAAGAGGTCTTAGACCCATTGATGAACATTCCCCTACTACCTTCTCAAGCCCCAAGGAAACGCCTAAGGTGACAATAAGCACTCAAAAGAAAGTTCTAACTAAAGTTGGCAAAATAAGGACTCCAAGAAGGATAAGTCACGTTATGCCATTAATGAGGAGCTTTAGCATGAATGCATCAAATGGAGAAGCAACAAACAAGGTTGCTAGCTTGAATGGCACCCCTCAAATCATAGCCATACCAGATGTCATTGATCGTGATATCTCTAGCTGGTACACTAAACCACGCCTACAAGAAGCCTGGAAATGGCTAGGAATATGACACAAGACAATGGACAAAATAAGAGTACACTTCTCGGTGGTGCAAAATTGGATTGACAATGACCTCATTCTCTTTTTCACTATTGCTCCCTGTCCAGGAAACCTGGTCAAAGTCTAAGAATAAAGATACATTAAGTAGTCAAGCAACATATTTTGTAACAGGAACAAGTGATGACGACCTCATGAATGAACTAAAGAAGAACCGGAATAACACAAAAAATTGGTGTACGATAAGGAGGAACCTCACCTCTGTCACATTCACCTTCGGACTGTCCTAGACATTAAGAAAATACGGGATTTTACTATTTTTATGGGAAATAGGAAGGGGATGTTGACACTCCAGTGAATAGCTCAAAACTTCAACTCGTGGATGTTATCCGTGGGACAAAAGGCACGAGGTGTGGAAAGAATCTTAAAAAGTAAAATGTGAAAGGGTAGGAGTAGGTCAAGTATGAAAATGAGAAACGAGCCGAACACTGGCAACCGAGGAAAGTAAACCAAAATGCAAGCAGCCGTGAATAAAGGCCAAGAATTAGGAGGAAGTGACTGAAACACATAGGCTATATAAATTGTTAAGAAGTAGAAGGAAAGGGACACAAAAAATATCATGTTACGAGCCAGAGTGATAAAATCTAGGTTAGAAGACCTGTACTAAGAGAGAGAGTTATCGATTTATAATCTGTCTGTATTACCTCTTGTAATCTTCTCTATTTCATAGTTAATACATATACTATTTGGGTCATCTCTATGTCTGTCTCCTCTAAATCCTATTCTCAATTATGTTATTTAACCTATAGGACGATGAGTGCAAATAAGTTGTAGTCGGTTATCGTGAATGGTTCGACCCTACCTTAATCTCCTACGCAACCACGATTCCTTGACCCGATTACTCAGGGGAGTAATCGAAGGTGTTTCTCCAAGAGGGAGATAACAATGGATATGGATCATCAGCCCATCAATGAAAATGATTGGGTGTCTAAATGGTGATTGCTCCCCATACATGACCTACCGTGCAAAGCACTAGGAACACTTGGTAATATCCCACCCCCTTCCATGTTCATGAATGTCGTAACATGGAACATGCAAGGGCTCATTTTTGCATGTTGATCATCTGAGGGCAAGGTTGGAATATCATGAATGTGTAGCTCTGAATAACAAAACAAATAGGGCAACATTCAATGTATTCGCCAACAAGTAGCGGGTGAGGAGGAATGATGCTTAGGAGGGGATTTCAATATGATTGAATCCCTTCATGATAGCGCCAACAACAACCCCATAGTTCTCCAAGGAGGGGAACGTAAACAATGGGAGAAGTTATGTGTCCACCTTAACTTACGTGATATTTGGCATTCAACCAATTTCCAACACAAAAGTGATTCTCTTTGATTCTCTCTATCAGATGCGGGGAATAGTGGACCCATCCTCGCTCGCATCGACCACATCTATGTGGGGGAGGAACTAAAAGCGAAGGGACGCTGACCACTCCCCGATAATCGGCCATTTTCAAATGTGACGAAAGTGGGGTTCGTTTCAACCTTGAATCCCTCACACTATTGCACCATTACAGAGATGAAGGAACAATTCACCAACCAATGGTCACTGCCCATTAGTGCCTCATCATCACCCAAGAAATTGCTATCTAAACTAATAAAAGATTCAAATTTATTACACGAGATCATCAAGACCAAAAGCAGGGACACTTAGGAAAAGAGACAAAGGGCCATGTAGGAACTAATGGCCCTACAATGACTCCAATAGAGATACCCATCATGCAGTTGGATAGGGGGACAGGTTGCCACGGCCAAACACGAACTCCTTATGAGTCATGACAAGAAAGACAATCTATGACATGACGCTTCATGGAATCATGGCTCGATGGATTCAGGTAGGGTTCAAAAGCACAAACGGATTCTTCCGATCCAAAGGAGCGAGCCATGTTGAAACAATGATGCGCAACCTCAACCGAGAGGAGGCTCGACCAATGAGGATGGAGAAGCAATGAGAAATATAGCCACAACTTACTATAAAGTCACGACTGAAATGAACACATGGCTTGCTCGTCCCCTATTGATCATTGAATATATGGGAGGGACTCTTTGAGTTGGATGTAGATAGTTGCCCCAAAATTGATGGCCTAACTCCTCACTCCCCTATATTCGGTAGGAAAACGCTAGATCAGATCCAAGTGCATGAGTAGTGCGACAATGAGGAACCAACAACAACGAGCATGGCAATTTGAGTGTTTGTGTATACAGGTCGTAAGTGGATTGTAGACACTGATCTGATCAAAGTACAGTCGGAATGGCACATATGTGCTCATGAAAACATGTGGTTGTGTAAGGCCAGTTGATGTCACGGGCATAACCAAAATTTATCCCGTGGTAAGTTCACACTTGTCCCTTATGGGTTGTCTCAATTCCTCGGATTAAAAGTAATCATCCCTTCCTTACACTCTCGATTAACCCTCACACTTTGAATCCTAGGAATTGAGACAACCCATAAGGGACAAGTGTGAACTTACCACAGGATAAATTTTGGTCATGCCCATAACAGTTAAGACTCTTTGCAATGGAAGTGACACGATCCTTATGCAGGTGAGGGAAGCAAAGTCATCCCTCTCTTCCAATTCATCATCAAATTGGGCCGCCACATCCTAGTTGCTCAAATTGACATCTGCAAAGATATGGGACACATATCATGTTCCCCATACAACTATTGCCAAGTTTTGGCAACAATTATGGAAACAACACCAAGCTAGGCGAATTACCACATTTAAATGATTATTAATACATGTATAGGTTACTGCGAGTTGGAGCTTGGCAACATGGGATCTGTAGCTATCCTAATTGTGTAATGTACCCCAATGCAATAGAATCAATTCGATGCACTCTGTGGGATTGCCCAAAGACCCATCAAATATGGCAGGGGGTTGGCGGACTATTGCAATTATGCCAGGTGGAAGGCACATTCAAGTGGGAGAATGTATATTGGTTATCATGACAGACCCCAATTGACAACTACAAACATCATGGAGAGGGGATGATGTTGGTGATAAAAGCACAAGAGATATTGTTTTCCACCACCGACAATATTCACTCAACTCCCATCAATGCCAAAGCTCAAGTCGTGTTGGAATTGGTCAACCCAATAACATTATGGACTCTATAGAAACAACGTTGTAGTCGAGTCTTATCCAATCAAACCATGCACCAGACAACGTTATTGCAAGACATATGGAGTGAAGTTATAGCCACAATAAAGAGCCAACACAATGGCATCACGGGCGGATTCGATGGAGCAAAAAGACAACGATTAGCCTTCATCCAACAATGGTCTTCCTCTCCCTTTCTTGAGTCAGTGGGCCTCCACATAAGATAGAACTATAGAGTCCCTTCTTGGATTTGTATATAACATTCTCAACTATAAAATTTTATAATTAATGGAAGGAGTTTTGTTTTTGGAAATACAATAAAATAAAAAATTGACATTGCTTAGCATGATATGCATGAACTAAATATATCTTTGTAGGTTAGACATTTTTCTATATTCTCCCTTGCTTGCATACAATAAGTTCTAAATGTTTCTTGATGCAAGAAAAATCTCATTTAGCTATTGCAAAGCATTGGTACAAGTGCATCGAATATTTCCCCATATTATTTATAGGTATTGTTAATAAGAATTAGATATTTTTTAATATTGAATTATTGTTTCCAAGCCCTTGAAATGCAAAGCAATATAACAAACTAATTGTTTTCTAATATTTGGTTTGGCAAGTCGTATTTCTTTAGTACTCTTTGATTGCCCATAGAAATATAGATAATCAACGCACACCGGATATTCACTTATAGTTATTGGTGTATTCAATCTTTTTAATTGTTATGTATAAATAATGGTTGGTGTTTCCAAGATACACCTTATTTCGTAGAGTTTCCAAATTCAAGTACTAGTACAATCGACATTTCTAAAAATATTGGTAAGGAATTTGTAAGAACTTTGCGCTATGGCCCATTCAAGACACAATTATGTTTTCTATAGTTCAAAGCTTCATCATTTACTTTCAAGACTAATGACGGAGTTAATAAGCTTAGCCAAATGCTAATAAAGTGGCTTGAAAAAGCTCGAACTTCATACCTCCTCTTACTTTTAAAAGAGCATGATGAATAATGTAGGTCACGATGAATAATGTAGCTCTCTCATTAATTGTTTTGTGACTGTCAAGTTTATTCATTGGTTTTTCCCTGGTCTTGGGATTTTGACATGGATGAAAGCATCAACCAAATTTTCTATCCTTCCACGAGCCCAATGAGTGATTTTATTTTTGTGGATATATATGTCCATTTAGCACAATAATTAAAGAAATACTATGAACACATTCCAAGTTATAGGAAAAGGAATAACTATTGGGTGATATTTAAAAACTACTCAAATTTTATTGTCACTAGCTTTGAGCTATACAATGAACATTTAACATATTCAATGAACACCTAAGTGTTAAAGGTTAAAATTTAAGTAACCAAGGAAGCTTGAAACTCAACACAATAGATTGCATTTTCTTTACTTCCTCTATAGAAATATGTGGTTGGTTGCAGATATTGTAGATGAAATATACCTCATTAGACTTTCTTATGGTGTTTATTAGATTGGCCAACCATATGATCGAGATTTACGAGATGTCAACAATCGAAACCATATTGGGTAGGTTAACAAAGTACTGAGTGATAGTTAGAACCATGAGAGGCGGTCAACCATATGATCGAGATTCAAGAAATGTAATATGTGAAACACATAATCAAAGGGTAGAGAAGAGCCATATAGGTGCTCATGGTGGGTTACAAAACCTTTTGTTTTCTTAGGTTACGTTGTCTCAAGATGTGCAACACCAAGAGCACGTCTATTGATCGATCAAGTTTTGCCTCCTGCCCCATATTGTGAGCTGATAGATTCAGTCTACCATATACCCTATTGCTATATAACTTTCACAACCCTAACATCACTAACTTTCACTCACACTTTCTCATGTTAACTCTTAATTAAGAAACTAGTTAAGTCATAAGAAGAGTTTACAAAGTAATCATACATGCATATATATAAAGACACACAACATATGAATTAATGTCAAATTTGTCTCCACTAATATGAGAGTTCACAAAGCACATACAAGAGGAGTAATTAGGCTCTAATTAATTAGAGCTTGACCATAATTACTCTATTGCTTAAGTAAAAGGTTAAGAAAATGAGAAGAGAAAACTCTAGCTTAGGTTATAAGAGGAGAGAAAAACTAGTCACAAAGGACTTTTTAAACTTTTTACAAGGAGTTTTGGCCTCTTTCACATTAGGACAACCATTTGGCCTAAATCTTCAAGGGGTGTTTTGTTCTATCCCCCCTTTTTCCTAGCTCAGTGTCTATGTCAATGCCAATGTCTTCATGAATCATGTTATGTACGATGGGGACTTAACGTAGGCCTTCCACACATTCTTGTTGTTTGCTACCCCGTGAGAAATCCTAAGTTGACAAAGTCTAGGCACTTCACTCCCAAAATCTATGAGCCCAACAATGAGCTCCCTTGATCATTTTATAGCATTGTGGAACTCCTTTATTCGATAAAAATATTGGTGTTTTTCAATTTGAACCATTAATATTGTGATTTTCTAATTTGTGATAAATTATATGTTGACAAAGTTTGGCCACTTCACTACCAAAATCTATGAACCTTAAGTATTACAACTAGCACTCTTTTTCATTTTGTAACATTTTGGAGCTTCTCTACTAGAAAAAAATATGGGCTTTCTTTTAGTGTGCACTACCACTTTTTCTTTTTCCATGCACCCATTCTTATTCTTACATAGGCGCTTGATGCTAGAATATTTTGATTGTTGTCGTTCAAAAATTATAATACATAGCATCACCCCAAGCAAGGTTCAAACCCTTCTTGACTTAACATTCAAGTGGTTAACCCTTATCATTTGAGCTAGGAGTACGTTCACATCAAACATGGCACGCTCGTGGGCATGGAGATGAAGTCCATTCGAACCCATTGAATCACAATATTGAGTCTACGGTTCGAGCCACCAAAAAATTTGATTCGACATGGTCATTAATTGGAAAAGAATACGTGTGCGGAAGCGTATGCGTAAGAGCACAGAGTACACGGTTCGGTAGGACGACAGTTTGGTAAAACACAGAAATCACAGAGAGAGAGAGGGAGAGAGACAGAGAGAGCAGAAACACAAAACTATATTAAAAAAAATCTCTGTATGTTTCTCTGTACATATTTCGTGCTTAGTGAGCACCTTTATACAAGCCCCGACTATTGGGCTGACACAAGTGCTAACAGTACTTAACCGCTCATAAATGAGCCTTCTACACTAACTCCCAAAACTATTCCTTACGAGGAATAACGTTCTAACGGCCTCTCGGTTTAAACACCGCCACGACTATATTTTGTGTACGGTTTTATGCACCTAGTCTACGTACTAGATTACGCACCCGTTTACGGCACCCAATGTTGAGCTTGTCTCTCAACACTCCCCGTCAAGCTCAACTTGAGGTTCCATATGCTTTTCCGGATCTTCGCTCTGGCCTCTCATGGCTTCACGCCTCGCTCGCACTCCTCAACCCGTTCGATTCCGCGCGCTTCGATCCTTCTGGTCGGCTTGTCTGCTCATGCGGCCCTTTTGAACTCCCTTGCAATCGCGGTGTTGGTGCCTCTTTCACTGCCCTTTCCTCCATTTGGCCCTCAATAAATTCGTAATGTCTGAATCAATCATTTCAATTAAATCGGA
>NW_028231416.1:0-13218 GCF_043228905.1 Azolla caroliniana | reverse complement strand
AATAATAACCACACAATCGCAATGCGGTAAAGGCTTGTTGACGGCGGAAAGCGAAGTGTTGCCTTACCTTGACATCCCGGACACGACCCATGAATTCGGTGCACCCTTGCAATTCGGCACAACTTATGAGCTCATGGAGTTCCTGGCGACACAACAGATAAAAGGTGTCCTAGCGAATGATTGAGTGTGCTCTAACACGGATGGTGGAAAGCGAAGACGAAGGACCCGTAGCACGGATAGGAAGGAAACGAAATGCGTGTGTTCGCCGCGTAGGAATCAAACTCCCTCCACTAACACCGCCTTAGTAGAGGTCCATAGGGAGTTAGATAAGGCGATTAAAAACAAAAACGTTTGGAAAACGGTGAAAATAACCCAAGAGCAATTAAACAAAGCATAGGAGCACATTACGCAGCTTGAGAACAACGCACCCACGATGCAACAAGCTCCGGCTCCGACCCCCTAGGTCACCGAATTACAAACCTTGCGGGAGGAGGTAGAGGCTCAAGCGGCGATAATGGCAAAAGCTAAAAGGGTTACGGATCTAGCCGAATAAGAAATTGACCAACTTAGATAAGAATTCCACCAATCTTCATGTTGAGAGGCGGACATCCAAACAAAAGGACGCAAGGCGGTCAAGACAGTTCAGGCCAACCTCAACGCAGAAGTAGCAACACATGGCCGGACAAAGGAAGGGAGGGACAAGCTCCACGAAGAGGGGAACAAGAAGGAAGCCACTATTACGGCGTTACGCAAAGCGGCACAGAAAAAATGAGCGTACTATGAAGAACAACTCCCGCATGAGCGTCAACTCAACCACGATGTCGAAGTATTCCTCAACAATGAGATGGGCCGGGTTGAGGAACTCCATGAGAAGGAGTCGGAGATATGAGCACAAATGAAGACACATTATGAAGAAGAAGCGGTGGCCAACAAGAGGATATTGAGAACCTCAAGAAGGCTCTTGAGGACTTACAGGCCCACACACACTGGAGCACAGACCGTATCCGCACCCTCCCCCAAACAAAGCACGATTGGTTTACGACCCAATTACAGGTGGCGTTAGACAATGGATGGGCCGGATGGGTGGCACAGGTAGCGGAACTCCACACATACAGAGTGGACTGGGAAAATCAACGTAAGGAGGGAAAAGGTTTTTACAAACTAAGCGAAGAAAGCATCGCTACGGTTTGCGAAGACCTTAGGTAGGATTCCTAGACTTTGGCCGACCACCACACCCAGAAAATGGCACAACCATTAGAAGACTTCGGTGAAAGTCAAGAAGAGCCATTCCGCCAGCTGTGAGACATCGGAATCAAAAATCAAAGGGCGGAAGAGGTGAAGAAGGCAGAGGCCATCGCCCTGTAGGATAGCGATTCCGCAGAGTAGGACGAGAGCCTGACTGAACAAACTGGTGCTCTGAAGGTGATTACGACCACCACACTCAACGAGATGTTCCCCATTTCGGTAGTCACTATGGAAGATGCAATCCAAGAAGAACCACTACTTGACACGTGCCCACGGTAACTGTCGAGGCTGCAAAGCTACCCCGACCATGCATCCACATGTGCGGAGCACGAGATACAATCGGAGGCACCTACAGAGGCACTACGGGAGGAAACGTTGGTCGAGCCACAAATTGACGAGCCCAGCTATGTTACGGCACCACTGATTACGACACGCAACAACGAGCGACAGGAACCTAATATCCTCAATATTATGGACGACGAGTAGAAGAGGATGGGTCCAACGTGCCACGACACTATCCCACGATCATGCCAGGTGTTGTCCACTGGAATCGGACTAATGAGAAACAAGGCGAGAAGTAAAGAAATGGGCTTGGGGGGTAGGCGTGTTATTATAAATGAAGTGTGAAAGTAACGCATGTAGCGGTTCACGCATGAAGCGTAACTGACTATGCCCTACGTATATAAAGGGCATAGGAACATTGTAAGGGGGGAATTTTTTGGGAGTATAACCCATCTAATATAGTCATACTACCTTTTGTAGTCTCTATGTTGCTCATTCTCTGTCTGTGTGTCATTCCTAAGCATATCAGTTTTTAGGGTAAGTAGCACATCCATGTTCAACAACGTACATTGGGTAGGAGCTCGGTTGTAGTCGTATCGGGTTAACGCCTTACCTTCGTGAACACTTAGTGACACTCTACCCTTGTAGTACGTTGAGACTAGACATACTACGTTAGTCTATTCTCTGTACCACAAACCCCCCTTGAGCCATACCCCGAAGGACTGAGGGTAGGCTACGTTTCTAATCGGTAACAAAGTGCACATCACATTTACTCTCCATGAACTTTGTGGTGAACTTTCGCACCTTACATTTTACATTTGTTTTCTTATCTTTATTTTAAAATTCTCGAAGTGCATGTGCAATGTTGCACATCCCCACTCGGTTTTCTCACCATAGCCGAAAATCCCCACCACATCCACACCCACCAAACTGCACATCCACCAGTATGTGCCAAGAAAGGGGAAGAGGTGAGATTTTCGGCAATGGTAATTCACCGAGTTCCTTTTGTTGAGTGGACAAGCTCAACCGGATCCAGATCGGCTGAATAAACCAGAGCCGGATCAGTATCTAGAACTAGGAGCCGGATCGGATTGTAACCGGTAGGCCATTAGAGGCCTACGAATCTAGCCTAGTATGTAGGCCGATTCCTTGGAGTCAGCGTCAGTCGCTCGTATGAGCATTGAAGTACTTGTCAATACTTCTGTTAGTCCTTTATGAACTTGTATAAAAGTGCTCATTGAGCACATTGTATGTACAGAGCGTTATTATTTTTGAATTGAGTTTATGCTTTCTACTCTCTCTGTCTCTCCTATGTATTGTCTGTTCTTAAGCTTCCATTAAACCTTCATTCTCTGTTTTATTGTTGTAATCCGGTTGAGCCGGTTTGTCTACAAGCTTCTGCGCGTTATTCCTTACACGGTATCAGAGCACGAGGGTTGAGAACCTCTACAGACGACAAGCAATTTCTGAAGACAAACCCTAACACTCGGTAAAGAAGAGGTAGAAGGTAAATATGGACTGAGGAATGGTGAGCTCGCTCCCAACGGAGAAACTCCACAGATCCAACTATGCACCTTTGTCATACAAGATGCACCAATACCTGCTCAGGCATGGTTATTGGAGTTATGCTGACGAAGCTAACAATACGGCAACTGATGCGGCACACAGGGACTTCCCTAGTTGGGAACAATCAACAAGTAGAGTTATGTACTGTTAGGAAACAGGTCCCTCCGGATGGGAAGTGAGAAGAACAATGTTGATGAGCAACTCGGCCGAGGCCGAATCCGGATGTGGAGTACCCGGCAACGGAAGATCCGGTGAGAACTGGATGACGAGTACCCGACAACGGAAGACCCGGTGAGAACTGGATGTGGAGTACCCGGCAACGGAAGACCCGGTGAGAACCGGATGACGAGTACGCGGCAAGGAAGACCCGGTGAGAATCGGATGTTGCAGGCCCGGTGAGAACCTCTCATCGGATGGAAAGGAACATATATGTAAATATGTTCGAGAGAGCCCACCGGGGCTATATCTGTAAATAGCCCGAAAGTCATATTAGTATAAATATGACCTAGGGAAAACTTAATAGTGATTATGTAGAGTTGGTTGTGTTATTATCGTTGTGGCGATAATTAAGAGCGCAATTGCGCACAGAGAAGAGAGAGAGAGAGGAAGAGGTTGTTGCCTCTATTGTAACCGCCTAGTGGCGAAGCGAGGGAGCAAAAGGTCGTTGCCTCTGTGCCCCATTGTTGTAATCTTGATATAGTGATATTCTGCAGTCTGAGGGCTGTCGTGGTTTTACCCAGATTTGGGTTTTCCACGTCAACATCTAGTGCACTCTCTTCTTTACTGTTTCGTGTGTAGATACATCTCACCACATCCTTGTTTTCTGTGATTGATCCAACGTCTCGGTTGTGGCCGAGCATAGCATAGGAAACCGTATTCCTATCATGTACTGCTTTGCGTCTAGTGTCGGCGATCAACTGTTGAGCCATATCCGGGACGCCAAGATGCCGAAGGAAGCTTGGGGAAACCTGAAGAAGTTGTTCGCTACAAGCACCATGGCCCGAAAGCTGCAACTCTGGTAGGAGTTGAGCAATGTCCGACAAAAGGACATGTCGGTGGCCGACTATACGGATCAAAGACATATGCGTCTCAGTTGCCTCTATCAACGTTACCGTCGAGGAAGGTGAGATGGTACAGGTCTATCTCAGGGTTCTTGCGTCGAAGTTCGGAGCATTCCGGACGACAGTTTGTACAAGGGAGAATACCCCCTTGTTTTCTGACTTACAATCGATGATGCTAATAGAGGAGAACCACACAGGTGAGTCAATAAGCATGCACCCCGACAACAAGATGTTGTACACGGAGGCGGATCGGCCCCATGGTTGTAGTGGACGAGGTAGATTGGTACGCGGTGGAAGTGGCTGACAAGAGCAAAATCGGAGGCACAATGATGATGTCGACAACAGTTCCGGACCCTCCACAAACAGGGGAAGTTAAGGCAGTGTCGGGACCCAGCGAGAGAAGACTACGATGGATTGTTGGTATTGTGGCCAGAAGGGCCACAAATAGAGCGAGTGCTAGAAGAAGCACACCGATTCGGAGAAATCCGGATTTGGCAAGGACGGATGGGGAGACTAACAAAGCTCGCACTATGCGGAGGGACCGGAACGATCTAGTTCCGAAGATAGATCGGACCCAACTTTTGTGATAAAACACAAGGCCAAGTCGATAAAGACCAGCACCTCAAAACTGAATGACATATGGCATGTTCATTCCGGACCGTCAAACCATATGACAAGCCACGCGGAGTGGTTTGCTTATCTAGAAAAACCGGAACAACTGGGGGTGGTCGAAACCGGAGACGACACCCTGCATACCATAGAGAACATCGGACAGGTTCCCCTCAAACATGTTTGGAAGAAGGGAAAGCTTATGAACGTCCTGCAAGTCCCGACAATCACAAAGCATATGGTGTCGGTCGGACAGATTGTCGATGAAGGGATGCAGGTTCGGTTCACGTTGTCGTGAAGATCCATCACTACGTGGGGATCGTGAGGTGGAACCGCCGAGGTCCTAGACAGGAAGGATTCAAAGTTCGCACTAGCTTTAGCGAGAAAGGATTTAAGATAGATTGAAAGAGAGAGAGATTGAGATATTGATTCTAAATTGAGAGGAAGATTATTACATCAATTGGATAACGAATTTTCTTCTTAATATTAATTTTGGTATAATGTACCAAGCTCTTGATAAAAAATTTACATTACCCTTTTCTCTTTTTCCTCCCATCTTTTATAGATGCCCTCATGCATTTGAGGGTACAAGACATGCATAAAATGCATGTTTGCCATTTGGCGCTCATGTATTACATGTGGTGCATGATAACCATCTCACTTATTTTAGCTCTCATGTATGAGAATTTACATGTAAAGTTACAATGATAAAAATATAATTCCTAAAGAAATGGTTTGGCTTAATGGTAAGCCTATTGCTTCTTATCTTGAAGTGTTAAGTTCGAGTCTTGCTTACATCTTTTTCTTTTATGCACAAAATACTATTAGGCTTTTTCTTTAAGACACCATGCACCGCGATCAACCGACCCGACTGATCCGTCCGATTTGCATCTATTTGGTCCAGCCCAATCCACATCCCGAGTCGCTTGCCAATCATCGGCCAGTCGCCCAATGTCACCGGCTCACCGGCTGCGCCGCCGGTTGCCACCGGCTCACTGGCTCCGTTGCAACTCTATTGCCAGATGCCAATAACCGAGTTTACCAACACCGGTTGGTCGCCAGTTCCATCGCCAGATCGCTGGTCACCGGTTCCATTGTCGGTTGCCAGATCCATCCGGTTTTCGATTCTATCGTCGACCAATTTGAGTTTCTTCACCAGCCGATTCGAGCACTTAGCCACATCTCGCGACTTAGCCACATATGCCCATCTAGACAAAAGTGGCTTAAGTCCAACTATTTTTTTATGTGCTCCTAACACATAACACATAGATAAAATATGATGGATCTCAATCTACTTATATAGCCGGAGCCTAAACTTTCCTATCTATGTGGGATATTTCACAGTTTTATTTTTCTCTTTTTCTTTTGCAAAACTTCATACCCACATAAGTTGACACTTAGATTTCCGTTTCTTATGTAGTAAAGTGCATCCAAAAACTCTTCAAGACCTGCATCTTTTTGTAGTTTTATGTGATTTTCACACCATTGCCGAAAATCTTCACGACATCCACCCCCAACAAACCGCACGTCCTTTGGTACGAGCCAACAAAAGAGAGTGTGAGATTTCGGCTACGGTGATCAATCAGATTACTCCACATCTTCATTCACATCCGTCGTACTATCTTCATCATCGAGGTGATCGAGATTAAGATCCTCGTCCCTTCTTTTCTTGAAAACCTTTACTCTTTTTCCTGCAATGGGTATGGCCAACCTTGATCTATCTAGCTCCGCAAGGTGGTATGTGGCATTGTCGTTGGCACCTATCACCAAATATGGGCCAAACCATCTTCTTGCGAACTTTCTTGTTGTACTATGTTGATTGTCAAGGCTACAGTCGTAGACCAATACCCAATCTCCTTCTTCGATCTTCTTGGGACGTAGTCGATACGTCTTGTCGAACCGAATTTTGTTCTTCACTCGGGTTGCCTCCATCATCTTTCGCGCATGTTCTAGATCTTCAGGTCTCCTTTCAAGTTGCCTTATCCGTTGTCGAGATATTACGCAAGTGCGTGTGGAAACGAGGCGGGACCGCGGGGGTCTCGAACCAAAGAGCAAGCGAGGGAGGAGAAAGAGAGAGAACCGGCTACGCAGGACCGGGGATACACAGGTACACGACCCTTCAGCACGGAGAACGCGAACAGACACCGACACAGACAGATGCGAATGACTAAATATGTATATTAACAAAAATGGCTAACACGACTACAACCCTCGATGGGGCACAGGTTGGTTACAGCCGAACAGGCCGGCGAACAGATGCCGATGCTTGTTCGCTTCGACGCACAAAGGGGTAGCAGGTCGGAGGTGCTGCCGGAAGCACTCGGGCGTTCCTCGAAACAGCGCGAGCCTCCTCAGAACCCTGCACAGAAAGCTATGGAGCTCAAGAAGGAAGGAAACAGAGAGAGAAGCGTCCAGAAACGGTCTGACAGCACTTCGTCCTCTCTGCGCGAGATGCCTGCAACAGCTCTTTCCTGCTCCTTATATAGCCCGACGAGCAGGCCGTCATGTCAGCTTTATTCCCTGTCCCTTTTGAACAGGGATCCGCTCCGTTCTTCACGCATCCGCGTAGTTACGCCGCCGCCTCGTACAGTTCCTTAGCTCGCGCGCGCGATCGAAAAGACTGTTCGCGCGGTCTTGTCTCCACTTGTGTTAGGGCCCGTTCCTGCCGATTATCCTCCTAATTCGCTTCTATGTACAACTTGGAGCGTGCGCGCGTGAAGAACCGGTTCCCACGCCTCGGTGCGCCAATTCCGCTTATGGACGGTTTTCTTCACGACATCCGCCCCCACCTAACCGCGCATCCTCCGGTATGCGCCAAGAGAGTTGGGACGGAGAAAACCGGCCCGTCTTCATTCCTCGCCCGTCGGTTCTTCCTCGTTTTCGGATCGTTCGTCACTGCTGACTAGGAGAGCCGGGTCTGGCTCGTCGTCGTGTCGCTTCTTGAACGCTTTGATCCGCTTCCCTGCAACCGGTATCGCCATTCTCGTGCCGTCGAGTTCCACCAGGTGATATGTCCCGTTGTCATTGGCGCTCCGTACCACGTAAGGCCCGAACCACCTTCGTGCGAACTTCCGTGTAGCTCGGTGCTGGTTGTCGAGGCTGCTGTCGTAGACAAGCACCCAGTCACCTTCTTCGATTTTCTTCGGTCGGAGCCGGTGCGTTCGGTCGAACCTGGCTTTGTTCTTCGTCCTCGCCACTCGGAGCTTCTCCGCAGCCAGTTCCACGTCCTCCGGTCTCCGCTCGAGCTGTTGTATACGCGCGGCCAACAACTCCTCCCGGCTCATCTCGTCCCTCCAATCGACCGTTGCCCATGAGGAGATCGTCCGTTCCATCAGAATGATCGGCTTCTGGCCGAACATAAGCTCCGTCGGCATGTACCCGGTTACCGAACTATGCGTGGTCCAGTCTGCCCACAAAGCATAAGGTAGCAGCCGCGGCCAGTTACCGACTCGGCCTCCACATGCCCGAACCAACGCCTTGACGATCGGTCCGTGTCCGCGCTCCACCTTTCCATTCGCCTCCGGATTGTACGCAGTGGTGAGCGAGAGCTTGACTCCCAGCCGGTCGAACAGCTCCGCGGCTTCTTCGGCGTCCAACTCCCCTCGGTCAGCCACGATCTTCCCGACGCACCCGTACCGGCATATCACGTCCTCGATTAGGAACCGACATACGGCCGCGGTCGTTTTGTTCGGAAGGGCCCGGCCTTCTACCTGGTTCGTCAGATCCTCCCGCGCTAGGACCAGATACCGCATCTGTCCTACTCCCATCGGCATCGTTACCAGATCTACCATCCATTTGAAATGGATGGCCGGAGGGTACGTAGGGTGAAGCTCGTCTCGATGTCGGACTATGGAGTGCATCTGACAGCTCTCGCAAGTTGTCACGAACCGATGCACGTCCTGGTACTGCCCCAGCCACCAATACTTCCCCTTCAGTTTCTCAAACGTAGCCCATGTTCCACGGTGTCCAGCCCAAGGGCTGTCGTGGTAGGCCGCTAGCAGCTCCTCCTGATCTTCCTTCATTGCCACCACCCGGAGCGGGACGCCGTTCCTCTTCTTCGGGTGCTTCCACAAGTATCCATCCCGGAGAAAGAACCGGTACGCTTTCTTCCGGATCCGGTTGGCCTCGTCCTTCGTCCATGATGCATCGGGCGTCATTGTCTTCAAAAACCCACCGATCTGCAGCCACTCCCCGTCGTACTTGCTCGCGTCGAAGTCGTTAAGCGCCGGAGTGCTTGTTCCGTCGGTTGTCACATACGCAGTCTCGAAGAAGTCCACGCCGACCTCTTCGTCCTCCGAAACCATGCCGCCTTCGTCATTGAATCTCGCCCTTGAAAGCATGTCGGCCATGGCGTTGTCTTTCCCGGAAATGTGTCGTATTTCCGGGTCCAGGGACTTGATGTACGCTATCCACCTGAGCATTGCCAGGTCCGGCGTCGCGCATCCGGAAACCATGCCGAGAATCGGCATGCAATCCGTCTCTATGATTACCTCTGTCCCGATCAGATAGTCCTTGTCGGCCTTCACCGCCGAAACGATACCCCAGAGTTCGCGTTTAACCTGGGCGTATCCTCGCTGCCGCTCACTGAGGACCTTCGCGCCGAATCGGATCGGAAACCGATTGCCGTCCTCGTCTTCTTGGTTGACGACCCACCCGATTCTGGTCGGACTCGTGTCAACTGTTATGTACACTGGGGTGCCCTTCCTGTAGACGGCCTTTCGGAGCGCCGGTGCTGCCGAAAGAGCCTCCTTCAGCTTCCGGACCGACTCCGTGTGCTTGTCTAGCCATTCGAATCTTCGCCCTTTCTTCAATAATCCGTACAGCGGCTCCGCGACGTGCGCGTAATGCGGGATCCATATGTGGTAGAAGGCGCATGCTCCCAAGAATCTTCGTACTTCCGTGACCGAGCTGCAATCAGGCTTCATCGCGGAGATGGCTTCTACCTTTGCCGGAGACGGTTTCCGGCCATATGGTCCACATAAATGTCCGACCACCATGATTTCCGACTGCCCGAAGGCTGACTTCTCCCCCGAGAAGGTGAGCCTCGCATCCTCTAACCTTTGCAGCACCTTCTCGCAGTCGTCGATGTGCGTCGTCACGAATCGCCGGCATCCGTCCGGCCCGATCGTCTCGTCCTTCTCTTCTACCGGGCATCCCTTGATCGGGATGTCGTCTAGAAACGGCATGGTGATGTCCGGGATGCAATCCCTCAGCACCTTGTTCATTGCATTCACCATGTGGGCCACCGAGTTGGTCCCTCCTTGCGGCAGCGTACACATCCGCACTAGGCCGAGGGGAGTTCGCATCGTCGTAATGTCTCTGCTCTCCACGGCTAGCTGGAACTGGTCGTACCCTGAGTATAGATCACCGACCGAGTAAATCGACCTTCCGGCGAAGGCCTCCGCGAACTCGTCTATGGTCGGTCCGATCCCTGCGTTCCGAATGGTCACCCTATTGACCGGTTGCAGGTCCTGAATGAAGCGCAATGATCCGTTTTTCTTTGGTACGGTAAACCATCGGTTTGAATACGGGGCGCTCGACGGCTCGAGGATGCCCATATCAACTTTCTGCTTCAACAGCTCCATCAACTTCGGGATGTGAGCTCTCGGAACCGGAATTGGCTTGAGATTCCACGGTACATGCGGTACCGTGAATATCACCATCGGCTCTACGATCGTCGAGTCTACGCACCCAATTTCCTCCGGTGAGAATGCGAAGGCTTTCCCGTGCCTTCCGAGCATTCTCCGAAACCGGTCTTCCTCCGCCGGTAGTAGGAATCCGCCCCCACCGATTTTGAGCTCCCGGAGCGTCTCGTTGGTGAAGGTGTGTCCTATGCAGGCCGGATCTCGTAAGCTGGGGTCCGATGCAACCCCTTTGATTCGCGACTCGCTGCCCTCCGGTAAGGGCGCCGCAACTGGCCTCACCTTCCGGTCCACAGTCTTGTACTTGGTGCTAACTCGGGCCGTCCGTTCCGACTCGAGCCCTTGACCGAAGTCCGCGATGACTTCGTACATTTCTTCGGAACATACCGGTATCGTCCGGTCTTCGTTAAGGTCTTCTTCGACTACCTTCCCCAGCATTCCCAAGGTGTCGTCGAAGGAGACTGCCTCCACGGCTCCGTTGATTTCTTCGTCAGGGCCGAGAACTCCGCACGCTCGAAGTCTCCCCTCCGTCTTTGTTTTCTCTCGGCCGGCGATGCCGACCATCGTACATGCTCCGCTGTCGGAGAAGCAAAATTTCCTACCTATTGTACACGGTTTTATCGTACAGATGTGGGGTTTTCTCGGAGCACCCGGACTGTCGCGGCCCCACGCCTTGGCAGTCCTCTCTAAAAATCCTCTCGGTTTTCGGAACCGAGGGAGTCGCGGTTACGTTCGTGGTTCGGCCGTACCGTCAGAAACTGGACCGAATGGCGCCCGTCTTGGCTTTTGACCCTCGCGTAGGCCGAACCATTGTCCAGCACCTTGGTCTCCATTCGCGCCGCCGTGATGTACGGCTCTCCCAGTATGACCGGATGCGAAGACGTCTCCTGCACGAAGAAGTGTTGGTCAATCTCGACGTCGCCGATCTTGACTCGCACATTCGGACAGGCCCCGTGCAGTTCCTCGGTGGCGCGCGTTGCTGCCCTTATTTTCCACCCGTGCTTGGTGTTGATCGGCCATTTGCCCTTCTTATAGAAGTCCATGGACATCAAATTGATCTTCGATCCGTGGTCCACCAAAGCTATCACCGGTTCCTGGACATCGCCGATCTTCACCGGGGTTTCCGTGGTCGCTCGGGCCTAGTGTGGTCTCGAATAGTGGCTTTCCGCCCACTCGTCTCCCAGCGCCATGTCGTCTAGGTGCGTCGTCCGCACTTCCACCGGTCTTTCCGGTTCTGTCTCCGTTGACAGCCTCTTCCGTTTCACCAAGTCCACGATGGAGTCGTGGAACTCCTTCTTGGCGATTCCCAGCACCTCTCGTAACGACAGCTCCACCTTGCTGTCGAGGATCCGTTCCTCCAGGACCTTTCGTAAGTCCGTGGTCCTTTCTATCTCCGTCCCCAGACGGTACCCGCCCTTCTGGGGTTTATCTTGCGTACCGGCCCCGCCGGCTTCGTCCCGTCGTGGCCCGGACCGGGTCTCGTATCGTTGTGAGGGCCCGGTCGTCCCGGGTTTCCCCACCCGCTTCTCTTCTACCAGAGCCTCGTAGTTCTGGCAAGCAGCTTCCACGAAGCCCGTCTTTTCCTCGACCGGGTCGCTCCACCCGGTCATCTCCCGTACCCGCTTCTCCGCACGGTCCGATTCCTCCCTTTTAAGCCTTGCACCGGCAAGGCCTTCCAGCATCGTCGGCCAGAATCCGGCTTTGCTTTCCCTTCGGGCCTCGCCGCCCCCGACTCGAATGCCGGCCGACGCCGAGTAGTGGACGGTTTCCGCGTGTCGGGCCGCCGCCTCTTCCATCACCCTTTTCATACCACCTCGCCCGTCGTTTCGGCTCAGGGCCCTTCGGGTGTCGCTGGCATGCACCCGTCCTTCCCACAGGTACACCACCCCGTTCCTCAGCGCCTCCGCGAAGTCGCCGCAGTCCTTCCGAAGGTGGCCGACTTCATCGCACCACATGCACCTGTTTCCTGCCGCCGGCCGTCGGTCACGAGCCGGTTCGCCACCTTCCCTTCGGGCTTGCGCGATTTGGAGGTCCTTTATCGCCCTCGTTAATTCCTCCAGCGCCGCTCCTCCGGTTGAGCCTCTGACTACGCCGGTCGAAGCCGAACCGGTTTCCAACCACTCTCGGGCCTCTTCCTTTCGCACCTGTGGCGCTGGTTCGAGCTTCCTTGCTGCGACCGAGCCCGACCCGATTGCCCCGTTATCCGCCCATTCTCGCCGTTTGTCGAAACGGCCACAGACTTTCTTGACAGCCGCCCAGTCGGTAGTGAGCCCGTCTTCGGTTTCCAGCAAGAGGCCCACTTGCTCCCGATCCCGCTCGTCGACTGACTTGACAAACAGCAAGACCCGGCTCGTGTCCAGGATGGTTCGGTCGAGCGCCGAAAGGCGCGCAAAGTTTTCCTCGAACTCCCGGAGGAGTGCCGACGCGTTTCTTCCCTTCCCCGGGGACTCCACCCATTCCATGAACCTTCGCTTCGAAAGCCGGAGCGCTTCGTCCAGCCCGTATTTCTCTAGGAGCCGACCTTCGAACTCCTCCCAGGTACGGCTCTCCGCCCGCACCTCGAGCACCTCCGCATGGATGCTCGGCATCGCCACTCGGGGAAATCCGGCAAGACGCCTTTCTTCCGGAATGTCCCGCATCAGCATCTCTGCACCGTAGGACGCCAAATACTTTGTGGTATCCTTCCCATCGAACCGGCCGATCGTGCCGACGACCGCCTCAATAGCTCTGTCGAGGGCACCGGTGCCCTCGCGCGCGTTTACAATCCGATCCACGGCCGAAGCCATGGCCTCTGCAAGATCCGACCCCCTCAT
>NW_028231415.1:0-13227 GCF_043228905.1 Azolla caroliniana | reverse complement strand
AACAGTTTTCCAGCACATGGCAAATGATATATTCCGAGATCTCTGGGATGTTTTTTTGATCATCTATTTGGATGATCTACTGGTTTATTTGAAGACCCAAGAAGAGCATGATTCTCATGTACTGTTAGTACTAAAACGACTTCGAGAACATGGTCTTTATGCAAAGCTGGAAAAATGTAGTTTCGGGTGCAACTAGGTGCAATTTCTGGGCTATGTCATCTCCTCAGAAGGAATCTCCATGGATCCAACTAAGGTCAAAATGGTGGTAGAGTGGCAAACTCTGCGTTTGTTGTGAGATGTGCAATGCTTTTTAGGCATTGCCAATTTCTACCGCAAGTTTATACAAGATTACTCAAAGCTTGTTCTGCCTCTCACACAACTTACTAAGAAGGGACAATTGTTCGTTTGGTCTGAAGAAGCGGACATGGATTTTGAGAATCTTAAGAAGGCATTTACACCAGCTCCTATTCTAGCGCCTGTTGATCCGGAAAAACCATTCATCATGGAAGCGGACGCGTCGGATTTCGCATTGGGTAGCATTCTGTCACAACAAGGTAATGATGAAAAGTTACATCTTGTGGCTTTCCACTCACGCAAGTTTGACGCCACCGAAATCAACTATGAAATTCATGATAAGGAGCTATTAGCAATAATGGACTGTTTTATGCAATGGAGGCATTTTCTAGAGGGATCCTCTCATCAAGTTACCGTATTCAGTGATCACAAAAACCTTGCCTACTTTCAGAGTGCTCGTGTGTTAAATCGACGTCAAGCTCGGTGGGCCCAATTCCTTACGCGTTTCGACTTCAAAATTACATATTGTTCGGGGAAGCACCAAGGGAAGGCAGATGCATTATCATGGCGTTCGTATCTAGCACCGCGTCCCGGCAAACCAACTTTTGATAACCAAAAGCAAGTAATTTTGGGACCGACACGACTACAAGCAACATAGGTCTTCAACATGCCCTTGAATTCCCACGTTATCGATGCCATTCTAGCACAAATTGATCCCTTTCGAGCATCTTGTTCACAGTCACAACAATCAGGTACGGACTATCGACAATTTGAATGTCATGATGGATTAGTATTCTTTAAGAAACTCTTGTATGTTCCTAATGGTTCTTGCCGCCTTCGAGTAGTCCAAAACTGTCATGAAACATATATAGCTAGGCATTTTGGTAGTACTAAGACATTAGATTTAGTACAACGATCATTCTAGTGGCCCTGTATGCGACAATTTGTCGAAGATTTTGTTCGGACTTGTGATACATGTTGCAGAACAAAAATGCCAAGGTAGCATCCATATGGTTTATTAGAACCATTACTAATTCCAAGCAAGCTGTGGCAATCCATCGCTCTAGATTTCATCACAGATCTTCTAGTCTCTAAGGGATTCAATGCGATTTTAATAGTAGTAGATTGATATATGAAGATGGCTCATTTCCTACCATGTACCAAGGAAATCTCTAGTGAAGAAACCGCTGAAATTGTCATGCGTGAAGTTTGTCGGCATCATGGCCTTCTTGATAATATCATAAGTGACCATGGACCCCAGTTCCTCTCGAAATTTTGGAAGCACCTTTTTAAAATGCTCAAGGTCACTTGTAACCTCTCCTCCGCCTACCACCCGCAAACCGACGGCCAAGTAGAACGAACAAATCAAACGCTGGAACAGTATCTTCGGTGCTTTCTAAGCTATCATCAGGATGACTGGGTGGATATTCTCCACTTTGCCGAATTTGCCTATAATAACTCTGTCCACTCATCAACTAAAGTTACGCCATTTTATGCTTATACGGCTTGTCACCCCCGGTGGTGTGTATTTGAAACCTCAGAGTTACCCACAAATCCTTGCGTAGAGGATCGTTTGGAGTGGTTATGCAAGATACCTTCATATTTATCTACTCATCTACAACAAGCTCAACAAACCAACAAGGTTTACGCTGTCGTAGTGTAATTCACACACTACGTGGAAATTGCATTTTGTCCATTCGGATAGAGAATGAAATACCCGGCGAGAACCAGACGAAGAGGAACCGGTAAGGGGGAATCGGCAAATTGGCAAGGAGGAATCGGCAAGGAAGAGCCGGATGAAGAAGGCCGGTGAGAGTCTCTTACGGGATGAAGAGACACAATTGTAAATAAAAGAAACATTAAAATTTCTGTTATGTGCATAGGGCAAGATTCAAACCCTGCACCTCTAAAGCCTTTATTTTCGCCTACCTTTATTAAAAGGTAAGTCATGCATTTTTAGAATGCGTGAAAACTTTATTTATATGTACACTAATAAAATTAAGCATGCACATTTAGAGGGTAGGAACACTTTAGAAAAGCAAGAAGCTATGCTTAGCCTCTTCTGTCCTTATATAAGGAGGAGAGAAAGATGTATAAGGTTGTTGGTTATTTTGGATTAAGTATTGATTAATATAAAAATTATTCGTGGGATTCACGATTTATGCATCTACTTCTCTCTTAACAACCTAGGTACCAATTAATATAGTATACTCGTGTGATTCACGAGTTTCTTATCTTTCTCTTTGCTATCTACTCATAATTAAGCTCTATCTCACGATCTCCTTTCTCCTAGTCCAAAACCCCAGCGGTTCCCACCCGACTCACATAACGATCCGGTGCCGAGAGGCACGACACAAGTGGTGAACCTGACGTGAAGACGGGTGGCAAGGAGATGGAGAATCAACAAGCTAACAATATGATGGCGATGTTCGAGCGGATGCTACAAGAACAATGCGCGATGTCGGAGATTTCGACAGCAGTAGAGCGACTCGTGCAACGCAACAGGCAATTCAACGGTAAGGATGTGTCGCGATATTTGCAGGACTACAAGGCAGAGATGCTCCGGTGCCGGATTTCGGAAGGACTGCAAGTGACATCCTTCAACCGGGTGGCGACCGACGAGCTTCAAGGGAGTATCCATGGGTTACAACAGCAAAATCCGACGTGGAAGCATTTGAAGAAGCGTTAAAGACCACGTTCGCCATCGAGGACTCCTCCAAGGCAACGCGGAGGGGATTCGAAGATTGGGTGGAAACGCCAGGTAAGGGGCTGAAGGTCCTCGAAGTGTTTTCGTCATTCGAAAGTCGGTTCGGGGGGTTGTCCGCGAGAGATCAAACTATTCTTGCACCGGACAAAGTCATCATGTTTTTGCGAGCTGTGGATGTCCGGTACCGGAAAGATCTCGGAGTGCTTTTGGAGGACACGACCACCGAGATCCGGATTGGAGGACCATCAATTGTGGGCTCGAGAGACTACGACCGAGAAGGGGATTGACGCAACCACAATGGAGCAGTTGTTGAAAGATATGGAGAATCTGAAAATCGCGATGGTGAAGAAGTCGGGAGACCGTCCCACAAACTCCACGTATATGGACCGTCGATATATATGGTGTGATAGCACCGAACACGATCGGAGGGATTGCGACGAGCACAAGGAGGCGTTACGACGGGATCTTATCTACTACGAGGGAAATTGGATTCATTCGATGGACTCTCGGAAGCCACTACGACCGAACTTCCGGAAAGGCAGCATGAAGAAGGTTCTAGAGGAGGAAATAGCGGCAAAAGGTAATTATGCGACAACCGCGGTGTCGTAGTGTATTTCGTACACTACGTGAAAAAGTAAAAATAATATAACCGATTTAATTACATATAAATAAATAAAATAATATATCAAGATATTTATCACGTGCATAGGGCAGGATTCGAACCTTGTACCTCCACGTAGCCAAACCTCAACTTTACCATTATGCTACCTTATCTTTAGTGTTCTATAAATAGATTTAATAACTATAAGTGCTTTATTTGCGCCTACCTTTATTAAAAGGTAAATCGTGCATTTTTAGAGTGTGTGAATATTTTATAGAAAAAACGCAAGCAACTAAAAAGTGACTCGTGCACATCTAGCGTGCATGAGCACTATATTTAGCAAATAAAAGCAAGGATTAGAAAAGCATCACATGCACATTTAGTGTGCATGAACATATTAGAAGAAAAAGCATGTAGCTATGCTTAGTCTCTCCCATCACTACATAAGGATGGGGAGCACAATGTAATAGTGTGTGAAATATTTGGAAATTGGATATATTTCCGAAAACACCAACCGATTAATATAATCGTGGGATTCACGAAAATAATATAATCTATACTTGTGGGATTCACAAGTTTCTTATATCTTTCTTTCAATCTAAATACATATTCTTATCTAAATATTGATTAATCGAATACAATACACTCGTGGGATTCACGAAATTTCTATCTCTCTTTCTAATAATCTATTCATTACTAGCCTCATCTCATATTCTTCTTTCTCCTAGTCCAAAACCTCGGCGGTTCCCACCCGACTCACGCAACGATCCGGAGCCGAAAGGCACGACAACGCACCAGAGTCAATGTACCACATTTCTTCCAATTCGGAGGTGGTCTTCTTCATTGAGTTCACCTTCTGCTTCATCATAAAGGTTGGCCCTTTACTGGTCTTTCCGATTCCGGATCCTTCCGACTCTTCTACGTAGTGCGATGTCGTGAAGTACGAAAGCTTCACATTAAAAGTCTACAATAAGATAAATACGTAACTAAAATAAAATATATCTTGATAATGTTTTATAAAGGTAATATTAAAAACACACTATGATAATATTATACATTATATGTAGAGGCAAATAAATAAATAAATAAATAAATAAATATATATATTACCAATAACCCCCAGCGTATGACGCTGAAACCTTACCATTTACCATATACTTGTAGTATATATATATATATAAACCATACGTCTTGCTTTATTTGAATTAATATTGTATGGTTTAAATCCTAAACCATATAATGTACTACATGTACACCATATATTGTATTATATGGGCGAGAGAAGACTTGAACTAACAACCTCCACATTATGAACCTCAAAGCCTACCATTTAGCCAATCCTCATTATGTGTAAAAAAAAATGTGTTATTTTATTTGAAGTAGCATTGTATAGTCTAGACTCTAAACCATGTAATGTACTACATGTGCACCATATAGCACACATGCAAGAGCCCTCTTTGCATGTGTGACATATGGCCCACATGCAAAACCATCCCCTTCCTATAAAAGGAGAAGGGAGTATAGTCACAAGGACATCAAGGAATCAATCAATCATATTGAATAAAATTATTGTATGCAATTGAACAAAATTATATTGTAAGAGATATCATAACAGAGAAAGAGGGAGAGAAGGTAAAAGCTATATACAATCTTTAAAAGACAAGGGAAGAACTAGCTTGGCGGCGGCGGTGCTCAACTCGCAACGAAAAGGCGGAGGTTCAAGTGTTATCCTCATCGAAAGATAGAAGGGAAGATTGTGGTCTACTTTCAAGAAAGAGAAGAGTGACTACCTTGTGAGACAAAGTTCGACGGTTCAACGACGCTCACAACCATTTTGTAACTCTTTCATGAAATAATTATAAATTTCTTACATTCCCTCAATTATCCTTTTACATCCTATCTTGTTGATCACTATTTATATATTTCCACTCTTTCATCTCTTCTGTCCGAAATCCCAGCGATTCCTTCCTCACTTTCCCGTTATCTTCTGTCTACGCAATGTTGCGCTTCTAGGCAAGCCACGCCACAACAACGGGCTTTGTTGGTTCCCTTGTTTGGTCTTAGTGGATCCATATTTATCTGAATCTGTTCACTTCTTCTCGTACTTGATATCCGGTGTCCTTTCTTGCCACAATAGGAGCATTCTGTGTAGGCCTTCCCTTGCCGGTTTCCGGCGCCGATTTGACTCCCCTTGCTTGTGGAGGGTTCGAAACTACCGTGGGCCCTATCTCCAAGCCTTTGGTTCTACTCTTGCCAGGCGCCGCTATTGCGTGCCAACCCACCTCATCCTCCACTCCCACGCGGATGATACGCCTCCGTGTACAACATCCGGTTGTTTGATTGAGTGGTCCTCGACCCACTTGTGTGGTTTTCTTCGACCATCAACATCAACTACAGGTCGAAGAAGGACGGTGGCTTCTCCCGGGTGCAAATTACCATGCAGATTGGCATGTACCGTTGTGTTAGACCACTGAGGTAGATCTAGACCAACATGTCCCATTGCCGGATACTGGTGAGCTCTTGCCAGAGTTGCAACTTCCGAGCCATGGTACTTGCAGCGAAAATCTTCCGGAGATTTTCCTAGGTCTCCTTGAGCGACTTTGCATCTCTGATGTAGCCGAGCATCTAGTCGTGCACACAGGACGCGAGACAATATAACACTCTACTCACTCCTTGATCCCATGTCGGGAAGTCCTTGTGTGCTGAATCCGGCACCGCTACATTTGCTCCTTCCACAAAGCTCTAGTATCCATGCCTTAGTAGGTACTGGTGCATTTTATACAACCAGGACGCATAGTTCCTCTGGTCGAGCATTTCTGTAGGAAGCGAGCTCAACATGCTTCTGTCCATATCTTTCTTCTCTCTTTGGTTCTTTACCGATGATTAGGGTTTGTCCGTTTTGAGCAGTTGTTGGCATAAGAGGTTCTCAACCCTCACGCTCTGATACCATGTGAAGAATTTCGTGTGGAAGCTTGTAGACAAACCGGCTCAGCCAGATAACAATAGTAAACAAAAATGAAGGTTTAATAGAAGCTTGAGAATACACAGTATGCGGGAGAGACAGAGAGAGAGCTAAATTGTAAAAAAAAACTCTATCCAAAATAACAACACTCTGTATCTACAAATTTCCTACATAACACTTTTTTATACAAGTCCTTTAAAGGACTGACAAAAATACTAACAAGTACTTCAATGCTCATACGAACGACTGACACAAACTCCAATGAATATGCCTACATACTAGGCTACGATTGTAGGCCTTTAATGGCCTACCGGTTACAATCTGATACGTCTCTCCGATGCGGCTCTTGGTTCTAGATACCTATCCAGTTCTCCGTTTCAGATACCAATCCGTCTCCAGCTTATTTAGCTGATCTAGATTCGGTTGAGCTTTTCTGCTCAACATTCTGTCAGTCCTTTTAAGGACTTGTATAAAAGTGCGCACTAAACACATTCTATGTACAGAGTAATTATTTGTAATTTGAGTTTTATGTTTTTCTGCTCTCTCTGTCTCTCTCACGTACTCCATGTGTGTGTAATTCAAGCTTTCCATTAAATGTTAGTTATATTTTTTGTTGTTATCCAACTGAGCCGGTTTGTCTAAGCTTCCGCACATTAGCTTTCACATGGTATCAGAGCGTGAGGGTTCACAATCCTCTACTGCCAAGAAGCGAATCGTCAAAGACAAACCCAAACTTAACACCCGTTAAGATCAGTAACAAGATATGGACAAAGGGATGGCAAGCTCGCTTCCGACTAAGAAGCTCGACAGGAACAACTATGCATCTTGGTTGTACAAGATGCACCAGTACCTGCTGGGGCACGATTACTGGAGTTATGTCGAAGGAGAAAAGTAGTGTCGGAGCCGGAACACAAGGAATTCTCGGTATGAGAACAAGGAGTGAGTAGGGTGTTGTACTCCCTCGTGTCCTGTGTGCATGATCAAATACTTGACTTTCGAGTTGTTGCACGCGCAACGATAGTTCCCCATGTTGTTGTTGCGCCTGCTGCTTTTCTAAGGAGATTTGTTGAAGATCCCCCAACAACCATTGATTTTCTTGTTCCGAAGCAAGGAACTTCTCTTTCAAGCATTGCAACTCCGAGAAAATGGATTGATATTCTTGAGTGCTAACAGTGGCCATAGGATGAGAGGAATGAGGAATAAGAGATTAGTATGAAGGGAGGGAGACATAAAAAGATAAAAGGAAGAGGAGAGGAGGAAAAAATCGGTTCAAACTGTTAGGAATAGTATTGATACAAAGAGGAAATTAGTACTAAGAGATGAATATTAGTACTAGGAGGAAAAGAGGGTGTAGAACACTTGAGAGAAGGAGAGAGAGAGAGAGAATGATGATGACAACGATATATTATGTGAAAGAATATACAAGGCGTGCCGTTGGCAAACAATATAAAGCTCACGTTGACCGACTTTGCTTGGTCGCTCCGACCTTCACAGTCGGTGGCATGGTTTGGCTGCTACGTCACTACGTCGCCACATCGCAACCACATGTCCCTGCGCGAAGCTCGACTACCGAAAGCTAGGCCCCTTCCGTATCCTCGAGCGGGTTAACCCAATCACCTTCCGGTTAGCGCTTTCCCCCACATTTCGGCTTCACAATGTTTTCCACGTCTCTCTCCTCGAACCCTAGCATCCTTCTCGCATTCCGGGACGACAACCTCCTCCGTCGCAGCCCTCATAAACTGGCTGCGGGTGTTAGGAAGCGGCCTTAGAGGAAGGATAATGTCATAGAAATATGCCACGGACGAAGTGTTGAGATACAAGCTCAACATTGGTTGGATTGGCTGTGCAAGCTGAGAACCAGATTGGTTAGGCCGGATCGGTGCGTAAACTGGTGTGCAACAAGAGGCCGGATCGATGTAGAAACTGGAAGGCCATTGAACAGATATTCCGCAAGGGAATATATTTGGGAGTTAGTGTAGGAGCTCAGTTATGAGCATTCTAGTACATGTCAGTACTTTTGTCAGTCCGTATGGACTTGAATAAAGGTGCTCTCAGAGCACATCCTATGTATGTAGTTTTACACATTATTTTGAATTTAGTTTTTTCTGTCTGTTCACTCGTTCTCTGTGTCTCCCGCGTACATTGTGTCTCAAGCTCTCCATTAAACCTGTTTTTCCCTGTTGGTATTCAGTGTTTCATATAGCTTCCGCACGTAAACATTTCACATGGTATTAGAGCGCGAGGGTTGAGAACCTCTATAGCCGACTTCAGCTCGAAACAAAAAAAAACTAATCTCAGTGAAGAACAAAAAGGGGAAAAAATGGATAGAGGTATGGCTAGTTTGCTTCCAACGGAGAAGCTCGACAGAAGTAACTACGCATCTTGGTCGTACAAGATGGACCAGTACCTGCTCGGACATGGATACTGGAGCTATGTCGATGGAGCGAATGATGCAGCACCTAAATTGACACCAAGAGACTTTCCGGCCTGGGAATAGTCGGCGAGCAGAGTTCTCTACTGCTTTGCGCCCTGTGTGAGCGAATAGCTCTTGAGCAACATTTGGGATGCAAGAATGCCGAAGGATGCTTCGGGAAATCTCAAAAAGATTTTCGCCGCAAGCACCACAGCCAGGAAGCTCCAACTCTGATAGGAGTTGAGCAATGTGCGTCAGCGCGACATGACGGTGGCTGACTACACCTCCAAGATAAAGGATATCTATGACTCCCTCGTCTCCAACAATGTGAACGTTGAGGAGGGCGAAATGGTGCAGATCTGTCTTGGAGGATTGGCATCGAAGTTCGAAGCATTCCGAACTGTTGTTTGTACAAGGGAGAATACGTCGTCATTTTTTGACTTGCAGTCGATGCTCCTTGTAGAGGAGAATCACGTGGGTGCGTCGACAAGTACGCACGCCGACAACAAGATGTACACGGAGGGAGATAGGCCCCGTGGTCGTGGCAGAAGAGGAGAGTCGGCGCGCAATGGAGGCGGCCGACAGGAGCAAGGAAGAAGGCATTGTGGTGATGCCGACAGCAATTCCGGACCCTCCGGAAGTAGGGGGAATCGAGGAGGCGACGAGAACCGGCAAGGGAAACACGCCATGGAATGTTGGTATTGTGGCAAGAAAGGCCACAAGGAGAGTGAGTGCTAGAAGAAGCACGCCGATTTGGAGAAAACCGGATCCGGATCCGGACCAACCGAACAAGGAAATCGGCAACGGACGCACTACGCCGAAGGATCCGAAAAAGTCGGAAAGGGGGCAGCCTTCGTGAGAAGACACGAAGCGAACTCGATGAAGAAGACCACCCCGAAATTGGAGGAAGTGTGGTAAGTTGACTCTGGAAGGTCAAACAATATGACGAACCATAAAGAGTGCTTCTCATATCTAGAAAAACTGGAACAACCGGGAGTAGTCGCAATAGGAGACGACACTCTACATCCGATCATACATGTCAGTGAAGTTCCCCTCAGCCACATCGGGCAAAAAGGGAAGCTAATGAACATGTTGCACGTCCCGACAATTACGACGAATCTGGTGTCGATTAGACAGATCGTCGACCACAGGATGCAAGTCCGGTTCACGCATCTCGGGTGCTTCATCGAGGAAGAAGGCCAAGTTATTGCGCAAGGGCGCAGAGATGGGAGGATGTTCATCCTTGACACCAATGACCTTGGCACCGCCATGTTCAGGAAAGGACAAAAATTCGAGTTGGATATCGACTTGTGGCATAAGCGGATAGGCCACGTCAACTACCAAAGGCTTCAGGACCTACAATTGAAACAAGTTGTGTTCGGATTGCCAATATTTAGTGCTCGAAACGCCCAAATTTGTGAAGCCTGCCAGCTAGTGAAGCAACACCGACTTCCTTTCCCCATCGAGCATAATCGAAGACAAAATAACCTGGACTTGATACATTCATATGTATGGGGACCGGCCCAGAATGTGAGTCTTGGCCGGAGTCAATATTTCGTCTCCTTCATTGAAAAGAAGAGTGAAGTCTTCGACTGTTTCCAGAACCTCAAAAGTCTTGTCGAAAGGGAAACAGGGAAGAAGATCAAGTGTCTGCGGTCAGATGGAGGAAAAGAGTACTTTTCTAGCCAATTCAACAGTTATCTGCAACAAATGGGAATTCGGCGCTCAGTTGTTGGTATACGCCGGAGGCAAAACGGCGTAGCCGAAAGGAAGAATTGGTCGGTTGTGGAAGCGGCACGGGCAATGCTGGAAGAAAAGAGCATGCCCAAGTTCTATTGGGCTGAAGTGGTTCGAAGCGCGATCTACATCCAGAATCGGATCGGCGAAAAAGTGTCAGCACATGAGCTGTATTTCGGAAGGAAGCTGAATCTATGACAATTGAGGGTTTTTGGTAGCATCGCGTATATGCATGTGCGGAAGGAGAAGCGAAGGAAGCTGGACGCGGAAGCCGAGAACTGTATCTTGGTCGGCTATTTGGACGAACAAAAGGGTTATAAGTGTTATAACCCCTGAACCAAACAAGCTCGCGTAAGTCGCGATGTCGTGTTCGATGAGTCTGCGTCTTGGTATTTTCCTCCGACTCTAGACCTCAACTCCAATTCGAGTTTTGAAGATGAGGTCACCGAGGCTGAGATGCCTCCTGATGAACGCGAAGTTGGAACTCTTGAAGAGAGTCCAATCTCATTTCGGCTAAGTGGACTGAATGAGCGACTGAGTTGGGTTGACCAGTCAGATGAAGAGCCAACGAGTAGTGGAGACTCGGTCGTGCATTTCCCGCGCAGGAAGCCGAAGAGATGGTGTCGTGAAGATCCATCACTATGTGCGGATCGTGAGGCGGAACCACCGGGGTCTTGGACCAGAAGGATTCGAAGTTTGCACTAACTTTAGTGAGAAAGTATTGAAGATAGATTGAGAGAGATTGATATGACGAAAGAGAGATATTGAGATAAAGATTGAACTTTTAACTTTTAGATTTAAGAGAGAAGATATATTAACAATAGGATTACAAGTTTCTTATTTTTCCCAAATTTTTCATTCACATAACTTGACATTTAGTTGTCCATTTCAAATGTAGTAAAGTACATTCAGAAGCTCTTGAAAACATCCATCTTTCCGTACCAAGATATTAAACTAATCTAAAATAGTATCTTTACTATTACTGTTTCATATTGTGAGTGAAGAACCACACTCGATTTCGTATGTTCCTCGCAATTTTCTCACCGTTGCCGAAAATCTTCACGACATCCACCCCCACCAAACCGCACGTCCTCCGGTACATGCCAAGAAGAGAGAGTGTGAGATTTCGTCTGCGGTGATTAGTACGATTCTTTCTTCTTCTTATTTTTGAGCATGTCCATTCCCTTCACTCGAACCATTGTTGCCACCCAATCCACCCTATCATTTGCTAATTCTTGGATTTACCATGACTCGTTGTCAAGGCCCCTTTTTCTCCTTCCGAACATAATTGTTTAGGCTTTATGCATGTTCCACCTTTGTCCCGATCGTCTCCTTGCTCAAGGCACTTTGACCCATCACACATTTTTGTTTTATGTTTTTCTCCCCAAGCCTTTATCTGAATAATGACATTGACTACCCCATGTAGTACCTTCAAAGTGCATGCCCACTTTGAGATCCTTACGCTACCATGCTCTATGTTTCTCACTTTGTCCAGTTTCATGATACAATCTCATGTTAGAGTTGAAAATCTTCACACTAGCATCTTCTCTAGATGTTTTGATCACATCCTTTGGATCCTGATGGCTTGCTTGGCCATCATCATCCTTTGTCATTATTTCCTTAGACTCTTTGTTGTACACATCAGCTTTTGTCTCTATGCTTTGCTTGACCTCTTCCTCCCACACATCAACTTCAACCCTTGCTTCTTCGTCGTCACTTTCCTTCTCTTGGGTCTTACATCAGTTAATGCCCAAGTCTCCAGAACGAGTGTGGAGAGATCCATATGTATTTGTCGACCACTCCCCAACATTGTTATTTGTAGCAGCTTGGACCTTCGCTTCCCTGCCATCATCTTCTATCTCTTGGGTCTCACGTTGGCTTTGGACCACAACTGCCCAAGTCTCTAGAACATGTGCGAAGGAATCCGTTTTGTCTTTGGTCAATTGCCTCGACACCTTTGTCTTGATGTCATCTTTCACATTAGATTTGAATTCCCCCTTGTTGCCACCTTCCTTCTCTTGGGTCTTATGTTGGTTCTCGGACGCAACTGCCCAAGTCTCTAGAACCAGTGTGGGGAAAGTGTTGTCACTGCCATCAGTCACCATCGACTCGTCCATATCTATCTTCGCCTCGATGTTGTGCACACCATCTTGGTCCTTCCCCTTACTACCACCTTCCATCTCTTGGGTCTCACGTTGGCTCTCTACAACTGCCCAAGTCTCAGGAACTTGTGTGAAGGAATCCTCGACATGGCTATCTGCCATTAATTCTTCCATAGCCACCTCTGACTCGATGTCATTTTTCGTGGCTATCTCTTCAATCTCATGGGCCTCGTACCCATTGACCCTCTTGATCGAGCAAGATTTGATTATGCTTCTCCCTTTTTCGCATGTATTCATTTCGACCTTCAGCTTCTCGCTGACACCTTCCGTCTCTTGGGTCTCACGTTGGTTCTTGGATGCAACTGCCCAAGTCTCTAGAACAAGTGCGGAGAAAATCTTGCCATCATCGTT
>NW_028231414.1:0-13233 GCF_043228905.1 Azolla caroliniana | reverse complement strand
ACGGGAGTGGAAAGCCACAGGATGTAGCTTCTCGTCGTTACCCTGTTGTGACAGAATGCTCCCCAATGCGAAATCCGATGCATCAGCTTCGATAATGAATGGTTTTTCCGGATCCACATGACCTAAAATTGGAGCTGATGTAAACGCCTTCTTAAGACTCTCGAAAGCCATGTCCGTCTCTTTAGACCAAATGAATGATTGTCCCTTCCTGGTGAGCTGTGTGAGAGGCAGCACAATTTTTGAGTAATTTTGTATGAACTTCCGGTAGAAATTTGCAAAGCCTAGGAAGCATTGCACATCCCGCACCGAACGCGGAGTGTGCCATTCTATCACCGTTTTGACCTTGGCTGGGTCCATAGATATGCCTTCTGAGGAGATGACATAGCCGAGAAACTCCACTTGGTTGCACCCGAAACTACATTTCTCTAACTTTGCATACAGACCATGTTCTCGAAGTCGTTTTAGTACTAATAGTACATGAGAATCATGTTCTTCTTGGGTCTTTGAATAAACCAGTAGATCATCCAAATAGATGATCAAAAAATCATCCAAGAGGTCTCGAAATATATCATTCGCCATGTGCTGGAAGACTGCCGGCGCATTAGTGAGTCCGAACGGCATGACCGTATACTCGAAGTGCCCATATCTGGTGCGAAACGTGGTCTTCCATTCATCTCCTGGTCGGATCCGTACGAGGTTATAGGCTCCTCGTAAGTCGATCTTCGTGAAGAACCTGGCACCGTTGATCCGTTCTAAAAGACTTGAGATAAGGGGAAGAGCATACCTATTTCTTACTGTGACCTTATTCAAGCCACGGTAATCTACAACGAGTCGAAGCGAGCCATCTTTTTTCTTGACGAAGAAAATGGGTGCGCCGGCTGGAGATTTCGAATGCCGAATGAAACCATTCTCCAAATTCTCCTCTATATAGGCTCGAAGGACTTCTAGCTCGGTTGGTGACAAATTGTAGATCGGCCCCCATGGCGGCTCTTTTCCCGGTTGTAAGTCGATGGCGCAGTCGTACGGCCGATGATGAGGAAGTGTGTTGGCTTGTACTTTATCGAACACATCAGCATACTGACGATACTTCTCGGGAAGTTGAACGGTGGACTCCTCTTTGGTGGTGCTGGAGGGTTGTACTGATATTGCAAAGAGAAACATTTCCTCCTTGCGCCCTTCCTCACGCAACTGACGTAGCGAAATGGTTGCAACCTTCTGGGTAGATCCTTGGGTTTGTCGCAACCGGATTTCCCTTGTCCTCCAATCTATGTCTGGGTCATGTAACTCGAACCATGGTAATCCTAAAACTATGGGATGTTCTGGAATACTAATAATATTAAATGATACTACACATGTTAAGTTATCTAGGACAATATTAACGGGTTCCGACTCTTCTATGATATTACCAGAAGCAATGGGACGACCATCAATGACTACTACTGAGGCTGGACATGGGAGCTTTCTTAGAGATATCTGATGAGCTCGGGCAAAATTCCTATCCATGAAGCAAGAATTAGCTCCGGAATCTAGAAGGGCTAAGGTATGTACTGGAGGGGTACTTTTAGTACTAACTGCTACTTGGACTACGAACACATCACTAACTTGCTTAGAGGGAATGGAACCACTAATGGGCTGCACAGATCTAGGGCTGTCCAACCAAACGGCTCCTATTTTGGCTGGACTTAGTCGTTTAACTCTTCTTCTAATTGGCTAAGGACATCAAATTTGTTTGCGAGATTCGGACTATTAGTACTATTAGGACTATTATGACTATGAGGATTATCAGAGATTCCTACTGACATAGACTCGGGTTTAGTATAGTCAGAACTAACAATGACTTGGTTTACCTGCCTTCTTGGTCTATGGGGACAGTTTATCGCGATATGCCCTAAAGGCATAATCGGTTTGTTCGGCGTCGTTGCTTTTCCTCCTCCGATAGCGGCCCACGACGACGTGTAGTGTCAATTTCCATTGGAGTTGGAGTACTTACTGGAGGCGCATTATGTGACTCCCTTTGAAAAGGTTTCGCTACCATTGAGGCATAGGTAGGCTCGGATCTTGCCCTCGGCATCTGAAATTGTCGTTCCGAACGTCGCTCGAAGAGGCGGTTGTCACATCTGACCGCTCGACTGATTGCTTCTGTTAATGATTTTGGCTCTTCAGGGAAAGTCAAGAGTAAATCCTTGACATCGTTGCGTAGACCATAGCGGAACTGCTCCATCAATGCTTGATCATCCCAGGGGATATCGGCGGCGAGTAGGCGGAAATCTGCAGCATATGCGGAGGCTGGACGGTCACCTTGGCGTAATCGCCGGATTTTGTTGATTGCAGTCCTTATGCTGTCAGTATCTCCAAAACATGCTTTAAACTCACTTATGAATTCTTCAAAATTATTTAGTACTGGAGATTCCTTTTCTAGTAGCGGTGCGAACCATGCTAATGCTGAGCCAGTTAACAACGTGCCTACTAAACCCACTCGTGATGCATCGGTGGGATATCGGGACGGATGCATTTGAATAACTAACCGTACCTGGTTAAGAAACCCTCTAAACTGCGATCGCGTTCCATCGAACTTCGTGGGAAGGCCAATCTTGGGTTCTTTATGAATCCCTTGTGCTCCGTGCCCTTGTTGTTGCATTGCTACGATGGTTGCTTCGAGTTGTTGCACGCGTAACGCAAGTTCCCCATGCTGTTGTTGCGTTTGCTGCTTTTCTAAGGAAATTTGCTGAAGATCCCCCAACAAGCGTTGATTTTCTTGTTCCAAAGCATGAAACTTCTCTTTCAAGCATTGAAATTCCGAGAAAACGGATTGATACTCTTCAGCGCTAACGGTGGCCATGGGATGAAGGAAAAGGGAAATAAGAGACTAGTAGGAAAGGAGAGAGACAGAAGGAAGAGGGAGACTAGTAGGAGGAAAATCGGTTCAAACTGTCAGGAACTCTATTAAGGCAGAGAAGGAATTAGTACTAAAAGAAGGATTAGTACTATTGTTGGGGAATAGTACTAAGACAGAGAAGGATTAGTACTATGAGAGGTGTCGAACTTTGAGAGAAGGAATGAGTGAGTGAGAGAGAGAGAGAGAGAGAGAGAGAGAGAGAGAGAGAGAGAGAGAGAGAGAGAATGATGATGCGAAAGATATATGTATTATATGACGGAAGATATACAACAGTAGTTAGAAGGCTTAAGACTGGCGTTGAACCGATTTGGTTCGAACTAATGCCTTGCGCCTCCTTTTATAGTGTCTTCAGGAATACTCCTGAAGTTTCTAGAATGTTCCAGAGAAATCTGGAATATACATCAATTTCCTAATAAAACCTAAATGAAAATAATATCCTTCAAATTACAACTCATAACCTAATGGTAAAGTCTCGACCCGTGTAACAAAAGGTTATGGGTTCGAGTCTAGTTATGACAATTCCTTGTCCGTTAGATCTCGGTCAGGAAGGTCTTCGCCTCCAGTAACGGCGACAAGTTTCTTTTGGCTAACTTCACTATGTGGCTGAGATTTTGTCTCTTCGTTAAAGAGAAGCTTTTTTCCTCTCTTCATGGTCTCAGGAGTTACCTTGGTCTGGGCTTCGATTGGAGAACCTTGTATGCGAAGCTTAATTTTCTTCACGGGTCGGTCCGACAGGTTCTCAAACGACCTATTTAAGAAAGTATATGCAAAAACATAAGTTAGACAGTCACGTAGATTGAAGTTGTATATTATAATGAAGAACAGTTTCCAGGAGCAGTAACATATTCAAAAATCTATTATAGGCAGGGCTATTCAACCTAGAAAATATATATCGTAATAAGTAAAACGGGTTATATATTCTTTTAAATAGTAGGTATGACTTATATAGATTCTAAACCTATATTGAGGAGAATTTGCCATAGTGAAGGCAATTTGTAGATCATTTTCTACTTTATTAAGCTAAAGTAGGTCATAAAACACCTATAATTAGAGCATGTATTTCTTTAAAAGTAAGTAAAGTCAACATAAAAAAGACTGATTTTGCCAGACAATTTGATATCATTTCCACCCCATAAACGATTTTTCTCTCTCAAAGCCTTCTTATATACAGGGACTCGATACGGCGTATCGAGTTCGTGTTTAAAACCTACACTTTAAACCGGAACTCGATACGCCGTATCGAGTTCATGTTTAAAGTGTAGGTTTTAAACACGAACTCGATACGGCGTATCGAGTTCGTGTTTAAAACCTACACTTTAAACACGAACTCGATACGGCGTATCGAGTTCGTGTTTAAAACCTACACTTTAAACACGAACTCGATATGGCGTATCGAGTTCGTGTATACAATACAAATATTTATACACGAACTCGATACGGCGTATCGAGTTCGTGTATACAATACAAATATTTATACACGAACTCGATACGGCGTATCGAGTTCGTGTATACAATACAAATATTTATACACGAACTCGATACGCCGTATCGAGTTCGTGTTTAAAACCTACACTTTAAACACGAACTCGATACGGCGTATCGAGTTTGTGTTTAAAACCTACACTTTAAACATGAACTCGATACGCCGTATCGAGTTCATGTATACAATACAAATATTTATACACGAACTCGATACGGCGTATCGAGTTCGTGTTTAAATATTTGTATTGTATACATGAACTCGATACACCGTATCGAGTTCTTGAGAAACGAAACATATTTACAAAAATGTCCACAGTGTCAGAGGCCTACCTGGAGTCCTCGCGCTCGATTCTCTTTGAAGACATGGTTGATCGTGTTGAAGTGGAGGCGGAGATCGCGCTTTCGTGCTTTGTGCTCTGAGTGCTTTGTGTGCTCTGTGTGCTCTCTGCGTTCTGTGTGCTCTGTACGCTCTGTACGCTCTGGTGAGTGAAATATGATGAGGTCTTCCTATTTATAGGGATTGAACCCATGGTTAAAGTAACCATAGTCACCTTAACCAATGTTGGTAACTTTGAGTATAGTTAGTTGGTAACCATAGTCACATTAACTAGAGTAACTTATGATTGTATTAATGATTACAAAGTCAAACTAACATATTGATCAATCTTTTATAGTCATAACAACCTACAATCACTTCAAAGGTTATGAAGGAGACAATGATAGAGGTTCATGAATGTACCAATGATTGATTACTAAAAGCAACAATTTTTATGACTCTCAAATGTTATGTATTAAAGATGTGGGCATGAATTAACCAATGATTGATAAGTCTAATATTTAAAATGGTGAGCATTAAAGAACCAATGAGTGAGACGTTCTATATCAAAATGGGTGTCATTAATTAGCCAATGATTTTAACATTAATCCAACATATTCAAGGCTTGTTAATGATTAGTTTTATATTTTACTTGATTTAACATCATTTAGATCTAGTTTATATAATGATTGATAATTTAAGTTAAATTACTTTATTAAAAATAGTTTTTAGATGTATTGTATTAATAGAATATTACATAATATAGACATTCTATTGATTTGGCTCTTGTTTAGAGAGAAGTTTATGTTTAGGGAGGAGTATATGGTTAGAGAGGAGTATAACTTAGAGAGCCCTTTCTAGACCTTAAGCCATGAGTGAAGATTCACCGTTCTCGATTGAAGAATATTGTTTGTCATCAGACCCATCGTTTTCTACTGAAGAGTATTGTTTGTCAACAGAGTCACCATATTCGATTGAAGAATATTGTCTTTCGACCGACTCACCATATTCTATCGAAGAATATTGTCTGAGCTCATCTACAGGGAATGTAAATAATGACACATGTGAAGAGTTCTCTATTGAAGAATACGATATTAATAAAGATACCGAGAATGAAGGAAGTGCCTAGGAAACATTGAATAACATTGGCGATGGTCAGAACAGAGAATTAGACTGTAACAAGGTTACACCAACCTCTATGCAGGAAGAGAAATCTGGGAGCCCTATGCATATTAGAAGAATCCCACGAAGAATTCGTCTGGCTAGATTTAGCTTGGTGACATCAGATAAACAGATTGGATTTGATGTCAACAAAATATGGTGTGCCCGTGGTTGTATGTCTATGATTGGAAAATCAAAGTTGCGAGAATTAAGGCGATACTATTTTTCGATGACCGGTGATGAGCAAGACACTTACCTCGGATCACATATGCAACTAGTATCTAACAAATGTACGGGGATCAAAGTATCATTCGAGTATTATATCTTCCATGCGCAACAGATATGTAGAGTTGCATTCAAAATTGCGTTATGTGTTAGTAACATGCGGCTACATAGAGTACAACAACGTCTACTTAGCGGGGATCAGATGCTCAATTGTAAAGAGGTTCCAAGTATGAAAGGTGCAATTGGAAGACTAGCTATTGGCTGGATGAAAACTTACTTTCAGTTAAATTGTGAAGTAATGCCCACTACGGGTAGGATGCATCTTTCTGATAATTATACCCGTCGGGAAGTTTATGATGTCTATCGATCTGAAATGCTGGGCTCACGTAATAAGTCTATCACCTATAGCCAATTCACAAGATTATGGAGAGCTCAGTTTTCAAATGTTATTATTCCTCGTAAAGTACGTATGGGGTATTGCTCCATTTGTGCAAATCTTAAAAGTTTGGCTAAAGGTGCAAAGACATCAATGGAAAAGGATACGAGTAAGAAGTTACTACAAGAGCATCGTGAGGCACAATCCTTAGAACGAAGGAAGGCGATGCATCATAGAGAGAAGTGTTTGAAGAGGCCTGAACAATACATGTGCTTAATGATAGATGGCATGGACCAGAAGAAGACATGCTTGCCGCATATGCGGAGGCTCCCCAAAGATGTCAATGATGAGTGCCTTGTTCAAATGCACTTGGTGGGATGCTTGGCTTATAATAGGTCTGTTCGACCTCACGTCTTCATTACTTACCCCAATGTTCACAATGACCCTAACCTAACAGTTACAGTGATTCACCGAGTTTTGATGTCTTGGGGACAACCTTTCCCCCCTGTTCTATACATTCAATTGGACAATACTGCTAGAGAGAACAAAAATTCAACTGTATTTGGCTATCTAAGTATGTTGGTCAACCTAGAATTGTTTAGGAAAGTGAAAGTCAATTTCCTTTTGGTTGGCCACACACATGACCATATAGATCAGATGTTTAGCACATTCTCCAGACAGTTGTCTCGGCATGATGCTTTCACTTTACCTAAACTATTTGATGTCATTTGTGATGCATATACACCACGCCCAAAAGTGTTACACTTGAAGGAGGTATATGACTTTAAGAGATATATATTAGATGGGGGTGGTGGGAATGTTAAAGTGCTTGCTCAGTTAAACAATATAAGTTTCAATCACATTTTTTTGATAAAGAAAAATGGAATAAGTGGTTCTACAGTTTTGTATGCTAAACAATATTCATCTTCTACAACATGGGAACCTGAAGGTGGTTGCCAGTTATTACTTTGTATGCCGAGTACAATTGTCCATGGAGCTAAGCAAATGCCAATTGAGAAGAAAGGACAGTTGCAGAGCGACTTGGTATCAGAACAAAAACGGTCATGGCTCCAAGCCTTAGAAGAAAAAAGAAAGCATATTGAGGCCGCCAAGAAATATGCCGCACAACAAGACACGTCATGGTGGGATGTATTTTATAGTGATCAGAAAGAAATTATAGACAATTGTGTATCTGTTGATAATTGGAATTTGGAAACGCCATTCACATGGTCGCTGCAACATGATCGCGTAAATAGAAGTCCGGAGCGACTAGTAAATGCGATTAATGACAGCTTGGTCCATCCACAACAAAGAGACATTTATGTGGGACCAAGGATGACCAAAGCAGCTGAAGCTAGATGGCAAGGAAATTTGCAAGAGCTCACCGCGGGGATGTTGATTGCAACGCCGGCTGATGAGAACTCACATGGCCACCAATTTTGGGTTGGTAAAATTCTAGAAGTGCTAATGCATGAAATAGAAAACACGATCAAGTCTATAAATGTTCATTGGTACAACACTAGAAGTGCAAATGCTTTTACAGGTAAGTATACATTGGAGATGATTGAATGCCAAACAAGAAGGGGAGGTAGGAAGAGGAAGCGAAACATTCGTAACACCTCGACCCTTGATATCTCTGATGTGGATATCATCGTGTACGACTTCACACTTACAAAAGCCGGACGATTAAGGAAGTCAACAATAGATATAATAAAAGAAAAATTACCAGGTCTACAAGGTGGCTCGAGTCAAAGGCAAACGAGATCTGCTACATATAATCTAGAGTCAAACCATTTGGTTTATGACGAAGATAATGCACTGATTGGTACATCCGAGGATGATGAGGAGGAATCGTCATTGTATATTAGTTATAGTAGTGATTCTCCGTAAAGGAGTGATCATGAATGTATATTTGGCTATTAAGTGTAACTACATTCCGCTTGTAACAAATCGAGTAATATAAAATCATGTGTTTTGAATTCTTATGATTTCCCAAAAATCGTTTCTTATAAAATAACATTGGTTGTAAAGTTTGTGATATAAATTGAGAATGTATGTTTTTGAAATTCGTCTTTTTTTAGTTACTTCTAAATCACGAAAATAGTGGATTTTTAACCTTTTTCATAGTATGTTTGAACTTGTATGATACTGGTATCAATGTGTTTTGTAAAATCATTGAAAAACCCCTAAAATTTCCCTTATGCTTCCATTTATGCGCGATCCTTCCACTTGTGAACGCGAACGTGTTGTTTGTAGTCTGTGGGCTGCCGTGGTTTTTTCCCTAGTTTGGGTTTTTCCACGTTAACATCTTGTGTTCTCTTCTCTCCATTATGCCGTGCATTCATTCCCGTTTTTTTTTCTGTTTTGATTCTAAGCTCGGTTGTGGCCGAGCGTTGTTCATCAGGAGCGTGTGTTCCTGTCAAAGTGGTATTAGAGCGAAACGACACAGAAAATGGATGATTCGTTGGGAGGCATGTTCAAGCTCACCGGCTCCAACTATTCGGTGTGGAAGTCGAAGATGAGAGACATGCTCGTGGTTAAAGATCTTTGGTTGCCGGTTTTAGTTCGGGGACAAGAGACCGGACAAAATCGATGCCACGATATGGGAAGTGATGCACATAAAGACAACGGCGTACATACGGTGTTTCATCGACATGAGTCTATACAACAACTTCAATGAAGAGAGCAAGGCTCATGAGCTCTTGGAGAAGATCGACATTATGTTTTAAAACAAAAATGTTGTTAATCAGGTTTCGGTATTCCGGAAGCTAGTAAGACTCCGGTACCAAGATGGCTCCAGCATGGCGGAGCACATGAATGCCTTCCAGGGGCTGATCCACCAGGCAACATCATTGGAAGTACCTCTTGCCAATGAGGTACTAGCACTACTCCTGCTCGGTTCCCTCCCAGATAGCTGGGAGACGTTGGTTGTCACCTTGGGCAACGCCGGGCCGGAAGGGAAACGGTTATCCCTAGCAAGAGTGAAGTCGAGCTTGCTAGATGAGGAGGCGCGTCGGAAAGATAAGGATACGAGCTCCGACTCCAAAGCGCTCCTTACCGAATTGGAACGCGGAAGACAAAGGAACCATAGTCCCCAAAACCGGGAAAAGTCAGGGATACGGTCAAAGTCAAGGGGGAGACCTACTTGCTTCTATTGCGGCAAGCCGGGACACTTCTAGAAGAACTGTCGGCATTTCCAAAAAGACAAGGAAACCGACGGTACCGATTCCAAGCAGACATCGGACCGAAATAGTAAAGACCGGAGGGGGCCGAACCGGAAGGGAACGACGACAATTGCGGCAAGTGAAGAAGAGTTGATGCTCATCACCAAGGAGAGTGAGATAAACCTTGCCGGTGACGAGATGACCTGGGTGGTCGACTCCGGAGCGTTGTTCCACCTTACCCCGGATTGGAAATGCTTCTCATCCTACTCAGCCGGTGATCACGGCTTTGTCCGGATGGGGAATGAAGGTACATGCCGAATTGTCGGCATAGGAGACGTGTGGCTGACAACACCAACCGGATGCAAGATGCTGCTGAAGGATGTCTGACACGTTCCGGAGGTTCGTCTGAACCTGATATCAGTCGGTTGGCTAGATGATGAAGGCTACACGGGTAGCATCCGGAACGGTGTTATGAAGTTCAGCAAAGGGAGCCTGATTGTGGCTCGGGCCCGGAAGGTAAACATGTTGTACCTGATGAATGCCCGGTTATGTCCGGAGGAAGTGAATGTGGCATCTGACACTGCCGGTGAGCTGTGGCACAAAAGGCTATGTCACATGAGCGAGAAGGGGATGAAGAGGCTTGCAGACGACAACCTCATTTCAGTGAAGAACGTGCACTTAGAGAAGTGCACTAATTGTCTGGTCGGTAAGCAAAACCAGACCTCCTTCCGACCAAGGCCACCGATGAGACGTAATGCACCACTGGAGTTGGTGCATACTGATGTGTGTCAAGTGGACACGAAGTCACATGCAGGATCACAGTACTTCGTGACGTTCATAGATGACCACAGCCGGAAGTTGTGGGCCACACCGTTGAAGAAGAATGATCAGGTGCTATCCGTCTTCAAAGAGCTCCACGCGAGAGTGGAAAGAGAAACTGGCCGGAAGCTGAAGGCGGTTCGAGCAGATAACGGAGGTGAAATACCGGGGGCAGTTCGAGCAGTATTGTCGCTCGAAGGGAATCCGGCTCAAATTTACCGTGCCGAAGACGCCGGAACTAAACAGGCTGGCCGAGAGGATGAACTGGAGCATAATGGAGAGGGTCCGGAGTATGATGGCGCATGCAAAACTACCCAAGAAGTTTTGGGCAGAGGAAATGTCAACGGCGACATATGTGATAAACATATCACCCTCAGTACCCTTGGACGGAGACACGCCACAGAGAGTATGGATCGGTAAGGAAGTATCCTACCGGCATCTGAAGGTATTCGGGTGTCTTGCGTATGTGCATGTAGCTAAGGACCGGAGAGGAAAACTAGATCCGAAGACCCGGCCATGCATATTCCTCGGTTACGGCGACGATGAGTTCGGCTACCGAGTGTGGGACCTGGTCGACAAGAAGGTATTCCGGAGTCGAGATATTATCTTCATGGAGGACAAGACACTCACCGACTGGGAGTCGGAGAAGAAGATAATGAACCCCGGTAGTAAAGATGACCTCCATCCGGACGGTGCTGAGTATAGCGGCAAGCATGGACCTCGAGGTAGAGCAGTTAGACGTGAAGACGTCATTCCTTCACGGTGACCTCGAAGAGGAGATCTGCATGCAGCAACCGGAAGGATTCGTGGAGAAAGGGAAGGAGCGCTTGGTTTTTCGGTTGAAGAAGAGCCTGTACGGACTGAAGCAGGCTCCCCGACAATGGTACCGGAAGTTCGACTCCTTATGACCGATCAAGGGTACCACAAGACACAGGCTGATCACTGTGTGTTTGTGAAGAAGTTCGAAGGAGGCGACTTCCTGATACTCCTTCTATACGTGGACGACATGTTGATCGTCGGACGGGACCAAGCCAAAATACGGATGCTGAAGAAGGCTCTCAACCGAACCTTTGCGATGAAAGACTTGGGTCCGGCAAGACAGATGTTGGGGATGCATATCATCCGGAACCGGCCAACGAAGCAATTGTGGCTGTCACAGGAGAAATACATGACAAAGGTGCTTCAGCGGTTCAACATGTCAGATGCGAAACCGGTCGGATCGACATTTCCGGCAAACTGCAGGTTATCCGGTAAGCAAAGACCGAAGACAAAAGCAGAGAAGGTGGATATGATGAAGGTTCCATATGCCTCTGCCATCGGGAGCTTAATGTATGCAATGGTGTGTACCCGACCGGATATAGGATACGCAGTCGGAGTGGTGAGCCGGTTTATGAGCAATCCCGGCAAGGAGCACTGGAACACGGTCAAATGGATACTCCGGTACTTGAAGGGCACTTCAAATATGTGTCTTCGATTCGGCTCCGGAAAACCTCAACTTGACGGTTTTACCGATTCAAACATGTCGGCTGATGTGGATACTAGCCGGTCTACATTCGGGTATGTAATGACATATGCAGGGGGAGGTGTTTCGTGGCAGTCGAGGCTGCAGAAGACGGTTGCGCTGTCAACCACGAAGGCGCGGAGTACATGGCGGCTGTGGAAGCCGGCAAGGAAATATTATGGATGAAGGACTTCATCGGAGAGCTCGGTATCCGGCAAGATGAATATCGACTCTATTGCGACAATCAAAGTGCCATCCACCTTGCTAAGAATGCGGCCTACCATTCCTGGACGAAGCATATCCAGCGAAGGTATCATTGGATCCGGGAAAGAGTAGATGACCAGAAGTTCGTGTTAACGAAGATCCACACGGCTGAGAACGGGTCAGATATGCTGACCAAAGTACTGATACCCGACAAGTTGGATGCATGCCGAAAGCAGATCGGACTAGTAAGACATCCCATGCCGGAGTGAAGGGGGAGTTTGTTCGGAAACAGGTCCCTCCGGATGGGAAGTGAGAAGAACAGTACTGATGAGTAAACTCGGCCGAGGCTGAAACCGAATGTGGACTACCCGGCTACGGAAGACCCGGTGAGAACCAGATGAGGAGTACCCAGCTACGGAAGACCCGGTGAGAACCAGATGACGAGTACCTGGCAAGAGTTGGATGGTGAAGGCCCGGTGAGAAGTGCTCACCGGATGAAGAGACATATTCGTAAATATGTTTTCTGAGAGTCCATCGGGGCTATATTTGTAAATAGCCGAAAAGTCATATTAGTATAAATATGACTTAGGGCAAACTTAGTCATTGGTTGAGAGTTGTTGTCATTCTTGTTGGCGCAAGATTAGAGCGCGCAACTGTGTACAGAGAGAGTGAGAGAGAGGAAGAGGTTGTTGCCTCTGTTGTAACCGCCGCCTGTGGCGAAGATAGAAAGCTCGAGGTCGTTGCTTCGGTGCTTTACCATTTGTACATTTTGACATAGTGATAGTTTGTAGTCTGTGGGCTGTCGTGGTTTTTTCCCTAGTTTGGGTTTTTCCACGTTAACATCTTGTGTTCTCTTCTCTCCATTGTGTCGTGCATTCATTCCCGTTTTTTTTTCTGTGTTTTGATTCTAAGCTCGGTTGTGGCCGAGCGTTGTTCATCAGGAGCGTGTGTTCCTGTCACTAAACATTACATTATTGACTATCACCTTCGCTTGCATGTGGTAATGGAAGGGGATTAACATAAGTCACAACCAACATGCGTTTGTAGACTTCAAGAAGGCTTTAGAGACACTCAGAAGGGCCGAATTAT
>NW_028231413.1:0-13235 GCF_043228905.1 Azolla caroliniana | reverse complement strand
TATCCTAAAATGACATCTGCGGATTGTAATTTCATAACATGAAAGTCAAGCTTCTCCAAATAAGTATCTATTTGAATTGGCAGTTGACAAACAATGCCACTGATGTATTGAACGTTTCCATTTGCCATGTGAACTTGATAGATATGATCACTTGCGTTTATGTGGAGCTCCATTTGCTGCACAAAGTGATCATTAAGAAAATTGTGAGAACTACCGGAATCAAACAAGAAATGTGCTTGTGTTCCATTGATATATCTGACTGCTCGGAGTAAATCATTAGGTCCAAGTAAATGTGAAGGAAAAGTGCATTCACATAAACTTAAGTGATTGGTATGAACTTCAACAATATCAAAAGACTCACCTGTGTGACTCGTAGATTTGTCTTGAGGAGGGGTGTTCATTGACTTCCTCTCAAGACGACGACAGGTATCCTTTGTGTGGCCCCGCTTCTTGCAATATGCACAGAAGAGGTTCGGTTTCTTTGAGTCGCGGTCAAGAGTGTCAATGGATTGCTTACGTTTCCCAATGAACTTGACATTCGGAGTTTTGGCGAACTCAGGTTTATTGTGGTCTTTCTTGGAAGTCCTATGGTATCGAAGCACAATGTTGACGGCTTCCTCGAAAGTTGTGGGGTCCTTGTCATGGACAATCCAATGATAATCCCCATTGGGAATACCATTCAAAAAACAAGCAACAAACCATTTCTCACCCGTAAGTCCCGATTTTTGGATCTGGGTCCGTGCGTGATGCACATAATCCTCGAGAGAGGTAAATGGCTTACTAGACAATGTGAGCAAGTGTTGCGCTTGTTCGGTTTGAGAAGGTGGCTGCAAGAATTGTTTCTTAAAAACATCAACGAAACCTTCCCAAGTTGTGGGTAAGTTTTTTGCGGTCCTTAGGCCACGCCACCAAGCAGCAGCTCGGCCACCTAACTCACGACCGACATAACCAATTTTTACTGCATCGGGCTTGGGATGAAGCTCAAAGTGAGACTCCCAACGACCAAGCCAAGTGCTAATGGCCTCCTCGGTTCTTTCTTTCTTATCTCCCTTGAAAGGCGTGACTACGAAGGAAGGTTCACCTTCTTTCTTGGACTCAATAGTTAATTCTTGGAATTTCTTTTCCAATGCCATATTGGCCTGTCTCATTTCGGCCAATTGATTCAAGGTAGTAGTGAGCAATTGCTCAATAGTGATCTCAGCTTGTGTGCGAGATGCGGATTGGGGTTGAGAGGTCTCATTTGGAGAGATCGTTCCAACTGCGTTCAAAACTTGTTCCATGATGCACGCTGTGGGTATGCAATAAAATAAGGAGGTTCAGAAAATACACAAGCAAAATGAATGCTTGAAATTTTGATTGAAAGAACTTTCTCATGTCTTTACCCCTCTAGACATATGAGATGTGATTCGAGATCCGATAACTATGGTAACACTATGGTGTTTTAAAAACCATGGGGGAAAACATAGCTAAGATGTATTTCTCGGATCTCTATCTTGAGTAATCATGGCGGCTCCCTGAGGCTCAACCATGGTTCTTACATCAATGAAATTTCCTAGATAGCCTTATATTAATGCCAATCCATCATGTATTATATGGTCGAGAAAGTGTATTACGTGAAAAAACAAGTGCACTCACAAGTAATATTCTAGTCTTGCGAGCAATAAGCAAACGTGATGATAAAATGATAAAATAAGGCACTACTCATAAGAGTTAAGTAGTGACGAAAACAAGGGTAAAAAAAAAAAAAAAGAACCCATGTGTTACCTACGAAAAAAACAATGTCACAAATAAATGGGAAGTGCAAGGTATGCACATATACATCCCAATATGATTGTTATAACTTGCACAATTGTGACATAAGCCACAAATTGATACAAGTGATGACGGTGTTGTGCGCAAAGATGTAATACTCAAATCCATGAGTAAAACATCAATAAGGGAACTCATATGGTTTTACTCGTTTTCTAAGGCTCGATGATAAGAGTTAAACCTAGATGACCCGTTGAAAAAAAAATCGTTCAACAAGCCACTCCATACGAAAAAAATAGTCTACACGTAAAGGTTACATCAAAAGTAAACGATGTAAATACTTTATACACGAAAAGGAAGTGGAAAAAGGAGAGTTAATTGTGGGCGGGTAAATAATAATTACTAGAAAATCATATAAGTGAAACAATACTTATGAAATTAAAATTTAATTAGAATAATCAACAATTATGTGTATGGAATCAAACATGCCCTAAGATACGAAACCCTAGGGTAGTTGACATGCACCTCCTCAAGACCACCACATATCCCTAGAATCGGCCAAGTAATGGCTAATTAAAGAGGAAAGTGGCATAGGTAAGTGACATATACCTCGTCAAGGCCACATCATCCCTTAGAATCGGCCAATTGATGGCTAATTAAAAAGGAAAGTGGCATATGTAAGCTACATATACCTTGTCAAGGCCACAACATCCCATAGAATCGGCCAATTGATGGCTTAATAGAGAGTAGAGTGGCATAGGTAGGCAACATACACCTCGTCAAGGCCACATCATCCCTTAGAATCGGCCAAGTGATGGCTCAATAGAGGGGAAGAGTGGTATACTCAACATCATATGCAAAACGGCCATGAGATAAGCGTGTGCGATTAGAGCAAACACGCTCGACCCAATGCACAAGAATAATTATTATCGTAAGAGTTCAAGAGAGGAGAGAGTGGGATATATATCGCAATATGCAAAAGGCCATGAGTTGAGCGTGTGCGATTAGTGCAAACACGCTCGGCCCGATGCATAATAATAAGTAAAATCGTAGCGTAGTAGGAGGTAGAAAGAAAGAGAATAAAACGTAATACCCATTTGATTCGACCATAAAGAACGCATAATAGAAAAAGAGAAGAGATCAAAAAAGAAGAATACCGGGTTTAGAGTGTTGTTTTGATCCTGAGAAGAGCATGACGAGCCTTGTTAGATCCCCCTCGCTCACACGCAAAAAACATCAAAACAACAAAAAAAATTGTTAGTAAAAGCTCTGATACCACTGTTAAGAGTCTATTACTAATCAATAGACCAAATCAAGTAAAAAGGAAGAAAATAGATTGGATAGAAGAACCCGTTCCACCCGACCACCCCCGAGCTATGATCTAGACATAGCCAACCTACCACCGACGTCCCATACCGCCAGATATTAGGATGACTAATACCTTGGAAGAGATAAACACGATCGTCGAGACGAAAGCCTAGCCCGCACCACCGGTGTCTACGACAGCAGCCTTCCGACGTGATGATCCTTATGAGGGTAGCTAAGCCTCATATTTATACCTTTTCCTAGGCCCCTTGAATAGATGTGCCTTTCTAAAAGGCTCTCTATTCATTGGTTGTCTAAATCATGATAGTGCATGCACATATCATTCATTCTATCCAATCATTAGTCCCCTTTTTAATAATAGTGAACATACCCTTCACTAATGTAAATATTAGTGACCTACCCTCACCAACGTTATGTGTACATAACAGTTCCGGAAACACTCGAAGACTTCCCTCTTCCTCTGGATGACGTAGATCCACGTGTGCCGGCTATGGTCGTCGATGAAGGAGACGAAGTATCGACTCCTGCCAAGACTGACGTTCTATGTCGGTCCCCATACATCCGAATGGATGAGGTCGAGCTTGTTACGGCTCTGGTTTTGTTCAGTGGGGAATGGAAGCCAGTGTTGCTTCCCAAGTTGGCAGGGTTCACAAATTTCAGCCTTCCGGCCGCTAAATTTCGGCAAACCGAAATCGACTTGTTTCAATTGCAGGGCTTGAAGCCTCCGATAATTGACGTAGCTGATCCGCTTGTGCCATAGTTCTATGTCCGATTCAATCTTCTGTCCTTTGGCAAACAAGGCGGTGCCAACATCGTTTGTATCGAGGATGAACATCCTCCCATCTCTGCGCCCTTGCGCAATAATCTGGTCCTCTTCTTCGATGAAGCACCCAAGGTGCATAAACCGGACTTGAATCCCCTGTTCAACGATTTGTTTGACCGACACAAGGTTCTTTGTGATTTTCGGAACGTGTAATACGTTCATCAGCTTCCCCCTCTGTCCGACCTGGCTCAAAGGGACTTCTCCGACATGCACAATCAAGTGAGGAGTGTCATCTCCGGTTTCGACATCTCTCGGTTGATCCGGTATCTCTAGAAAAGAGAACCACTCTTCGTGGCTCGTCATGTGGTTCGACGCACCAAAATCAACGTACCGTACTTCCTCCGATTTGGAAGTAGTCTCCTTCATCGGGTTTGCCTTGTGTCTCATTACGAAGATTGGCCCCTTTCCAGTTTTCCCGGTTCTGGATCCCTCTAATCCTTTAGCGTAGTGCAAGCTTTGCCGATTTTCCCGACCTGATTTGTCGGATCCGGATTTGTCTGAATCGGTGCGCTTGTTCTAGCACTCGCTTTCCCTGTCCTTTTTGCCACAGTACCAACATTTCGTGTCAGGCATTCCTTGCCGGTTCCCGGCGCCACTTTGACTCCCCCTACTTGTGGAGGGTCCGGAACTGTTGTCGACACTGTTTTTGTGTTGTTTGTCATGTTCTTGTCGGGCGCCTCCATTGTGTGCCGACCCACCTCGTCCTCCATGTCCAAGGGGCCGATCTGACTCCATGTACAACATCCGGTTGTCCGATTGAGTGGTCCTCAACCCGCTCGTGTGGTTTTCTTCTACCATCAACATTGATTGTAAGTCAAAGAATGACAATGCCTTCTCCCGGGTGCAGATCGCCGTCCGGATTGACCCGTACTGTTGTGCGAGTGCGTCACAAATCTCCTTTATTTTAGTGGTGTAGTCCGTAACCGACATATCTCTTTGCCTGATGTTGTTTAGCTCTTACCAGAGCTACAACTTACAGGCTATGGTACTCGCGGTGAAAATCTTCCGAAGATTTTCCCAGACCTCCTTTGGCATCTTTGCATCGTTGATGTAGCCGAGCATCTGATCATGCACATAGGACGCGAGGCAATACAGTACTCGGCTCGCTCCTTGCTCCCATGCCGGGAAGTCCTTGTGTGTCGACTCCGACACTACCTCGTTGGTTCCTTCCACGTAGCTCCAATATCCATGCCCCAGCAGGTACTAGTGCATTTTATATGACCAGGACGTGTAGTTGCTCTGGTCGAGCTTCTCTGTGGGAAGTGAACTCGTCATACCTCTGTCCATATCTTTCTCTCTGTCTGTTGTTACCGGGTCCTAGGGTTCGTCTACGAAAGCAAGTGTCAATTGCAGAGGTTCTCAACTCACGCGCTCTGATACCATGTGAATGTTAACGTGCAGAAGCGTTAGACAGAACCAACTCAGTCGGATAGCAACAGCGAAAAAGATGAAGGTTTAATGGAGAAGCTTAATACACAGAGAGTATATGCAGGAGAGATAGAGAGAGAGCAGAATGTAAATGTAGATTCAAAAAATAAAAACACTCTATACATACAATGTGCTATAACAGTACTATTTATACAAGTCCATAAAAGGACTGACAAAAGTACCGCGTACTTCAATATTCCTACGTGTGAGTGACACTAACTACGAGACAATGATTACCTAGTAGTCTAGGCTACTACTAGGCGTCCGGTTCGTGCTCGAATCCGGCTCTCCGATCCATCTCCCCAATCCAGTCGGTTATTACCAAATACCATCCGGATACCAATCCGGCTCAAGCTTATACAACCGATCCGGATCCAGTTGAGCTTGCTCGCTCAACATTTATGTTCTTTACTTAATCACTTGTTTCCACCCTAACCTCGTGCATAAATTGTTGGCCTACTTGCGAGAGCAAGAAGGAGAAAAGAGAAGGTCTTTGCTTCCTGTCAATTCTCGGCTCCCTTCAACTCTTCGCTCCCTTCGACTTTGCTTCTCGTCGACTCTGTGCTCCCTTCGAGTCTGCCTTCTCTTCAACTCTAGGGATTTTTCGACTTGTGAGAGGTTTCAACTCTAGAAAACCTTTGACTCTAAAGAGGTTTTGACTCTAGAGAACCATCGACATGGATGAGCTTCCAAGTTTGAGAAGCGCTTGACTCTATGGAGCTTTCGACTCTTAAGAGCCTTCGAGTCCCCTATCATTTGCGCCCTCTTAGCCCTTCTGTCCTCCCTTGTCGAAGACCTCCATGGTCCTGTCATCATGTGTGGTGCGGCCAAAGGTAGAAAGTGGGAAAAGGAGGTGTGGAAGCGTGTGGAGAAGGAGGGGGAAGATGTAAAAAAAGGGGAAAAAGAAAACATTAGAGAGAAGAAAAGAAAAAAGGGGGCAACAGTCTGTGTAGAGATATTGAACGGAATAAAAGATTTGTCAGGACAACACGGATTAAGGAGAGCATTGATGTTGTATGCTCTCAGTAAACACAGATCGGATACTTATTCCCTAAGCACCCTTATCAAATGTTGTGGTTGCGGATGGAATTTACAAATCAGAAGTTAATACAAATGGATTACTTACTAGTATTGTCCAATCGGCTCTACATTCTACACCTTAACCTCGAACTAAAATCAATTACACAAACACAATAACACAATAGACAAGGTGTATCCAAAGATAATTTTCTATTAAAATTCTCACACACTTGTACAACACATCTGCCCCTTTATATAGGGAGCATGGAAGGATTACATCAAGAATACATTGTCGTTCGGCAACGGTTACTAACTAACTACCTGTTGAGAATCAAGCTCAACCTAACATTGTGTGTGAACACACCCTTTGACAATCAATGAGCACTCTCTACACATTAACTATGTGTCATAGAATCATATTCTATAACACATCATTAATGAGTTCTATATTCCCCATGACTAACGAGTCTACACATTCCTTAAGGTTCTAGAGAGAGAGTGGACATTGTAGTGAGTTAATGAAGAGAGAGGGCGACCTTATAAAAAGAACCCTCCTCCTACTTCATATAGTGTCGGTTGTGACTCCTTGTAATGCTACATTTTGTATTTGCTATTCTCCTTGTTAATGTACACCTTCTTCTTGAGTACTTCATTTTTCTTTCATCTATCTATCTTGTGTTTTCTCTTCTCTCATCTCTTTCCCCTTACACATACACATAACAAACATCTCTTCTGCTGCACAAGAATCATATCTGATTCTTTACATGATATCAGAGTGATTTGGTAGCTCAATGTAGCCCAGTCGCGTGTGTCAAGTGCTCTATGCCAACGTTCATGAAGAACCGGCTCATCCCTATCGTAGTGCGACTACATAGCTCGTGTTTGGGATCTGAGAAGGAAAAGAAGAAGTAGATATTCATCGACAATGAATACTCAAATGGGGAGCGCTCTCCCTAACGAGAAGTTAGATAGAAACAATTTTGCATCTTGGGAGTACACGATGCACCAATACCTTGCTAGCCAAGGCTATTGGAGCTACATCAAAGGAGCACAAGAAAATCGACCCGACCCAAAGGATGCCGACTACTCAACATGGGAGCAAGCAGCGAATCGAGTAATGTATTGCTTGGCGACATGTGTTCATGACCACATGCTCGGCTACATTCGAGACGCCGAGATGCCGAAGGAAGCATGGGAGAAAGCTTTAACTCCACCAAGAGTTGAACAACATCCAACAAAGGGATTTGTCCATCACAAGCTACACCTTGAAGATCAATGAGCTTTGTGACTCGCTCGGCTCAATAAGTGTCAATGTGGATGACAATGAGATGGTGCAAATATGCCTCAGCGGCCTTGTACTACGGTTCGACGCGATGAGGACCGTTGTACTAGCACGGGAGAATCCTCCCTCTTTCTTTGATCTTCAATCCATGTTATTGACTGAACAAAACCATGTTTGAATGAGGAGAAATGCCTCGGAAGGCCACATGCTCCCTCTTTCTTCGATCTTCAATCCATGTTATTGACTGAAGAAAACCATGTTTGAACGAGGAGAAATGCCTCGGAATGTTATTGGGCACACATTCGAATGGAGGAATAGGACGTGGCCGAGCAAGAGACCGATTCGGCCAAGGACAAGGTGGACGAGGTCCGACTTATGAAAACATTTCCCAATTTCGGCAACAAGACGGAAGGCATCGAGGAACCTTCGGAAGAAGGGGGAGCTTCCATTCCGGTCCGAACTGACAAACCTCGATTGAGTGCGGATATTGCAGTTAAATCGGCCACCACGAAGAAGAGTGCCAAAAGAAGAAGCGTGAGTCAGCTTCCACAAGCCGACAAGTCACCAATTACCCCATCAACTCCGACTATGACGATCATGGCGGAATGTTCATGATGAGTCATAGAGCAAATTCTATGTCAGCTTCTACTTCAAATAGTGCCTCTAGTTTGGAAGACATATGGTTCATCGACTCCTGTGCCTCAAACCATATGATGTCTCATCAAGAATGGTTCCGAGAACTTCGAGAGCCGGACCGACTCGGCTATGTCGAAATCAAAGACGACACTACTCATCCGATTCAGCACATCGGCAATGTTCCATTCGGAAATGAAGGTAACCAAACTTACATTAAGAATGTCTTGCATGTACCAACCATTACGAAGATTTTGGTCTCCGCCGGCCAAATTGTTGAGCTAGGGATGCAAGTTTGATTTAATCAAGGCGGTTGCTTCATCGAGAAAGAGGGTTGACTCATCGCTCGTAGACGAAGAGAGCCAAATCTTCATTCTCGACTCGCACGAGATGAAATCGGCCATGTTTGCAAAAGGTACCAAAGCCGACACCGACATAGATTTGTGGCACAAGTGGATTGGCCACATCAACCTCCAAAAGCTTAAGGCAATACAATCGAAAGGAGTCATCATCGCACTCCCGACCTTCAAAGAGAAAGAGATTGAAGGCGTATGTGCAGCCTGCCAATTCGGCAAGCAACATCGGCACCCATTTCCTAAGGAAAGGAATGTGAGCAAAGGCGTACTCGACGTAATTCATTCCGATGTATGGGGCCCAACTCAAATGGCTACATTCGGCGGATGTTGATCCTATGTGGCCTTCATCGACGACTTCTCCAAGCACACCTGGATCTATCCCATGCGGCAAAAGAGCGAAGTGTTCGGACACTTCCAAAAATTCAACAATGGAGTTGAAATAGAAACAGGTAGACATGTACAATGTCTTCGGTCGGATGGAGGAAAAGAGTACTTCTCCGACGAATTTTCAGCGTTTCTTCGGAAAGAAGGAATTTGGCAAGAGTTTTCGTGTCTACATACGCCACAATAGAACAGAGTAGCCAAACGAAAGAATCAACACATCCTCGAAGTAGCACGGGCCATGCTTAAAGAGAAGCACATGCCGAAGTCGTACTAGGCAGAAGCCACCAATACAGCCTTCTACCAAATGAACTGGTGTACAACATCCAACGTGCATGAAGTTACTGCGCACCAGAAGTTTTTCGGAAAAAAGCCGGATCTATCACGTGTTTGGATATTTGGCTCCATTGCATACATGCACATCCCCGACGAGAAGCGACAAAATCTCGACCCAAAGTCAGAGAAATGTATCGTCGTAGGATACTCACTGGACCAAAAGGGGTAAAAGTGTTACAACCCCTCGACTCAGAAGGTTCATGTGAGTCGAGATGTAGTCTTCGACAAATCGGCATCATGGTACAAACCCGAGCAGACTCCTCCCGAATCATGTCTGGTCGACCCGGAATCCGCCAAACAAGAGATAGAAGATGGAAATCAACTCGAACACATGTTCGAAGAAAGCCCGATTACGACAAGGCTTAGTGGGCCACAAGAGCCCCCGAACGACCAAAGCACATCTCGGCCTACTTCGAAGATGGACAAAGACAAGGCGAAAAATAAGCCTAAGGCCTAGTGGCACTTGGGTTCATATAGAGGGAAACATATGTGGTTAGAAAATAGGGTAATTAAGGTATGGTCTTTTCATAGACCAACAATTTGGTGGAAGAATGTACTTCAGAAGGGTTGGTGTTCACATTTGTCATTTAGAGCGAAGGTGTTTATTTGGAGGGTTATGGTTGGTGGATTACCATTGGGTGATGCTTTATGCAAAAGGAAAATTACTAATGGTTTCTGTTTCTTTTGTACGGTGGAAGTAGAGCACAGTCGACATCAATTTATTTCATGTCCTGTTACAAAGATGGTTTGGAGATTTATTAATGCAATATGGATGTCCTTGACAGGAGTGATTCCATCTCCTTTCAAATGGGTTTTTGCACAAGTAGAATTAGGAGGTCTCTTACCTTCTTTTTAGATTATTTTGGATTATTTGAGGTATTATGGGCTTTGGTTTATTTGGCATATGCGAAATGCTTTTATATTTGATGAACAAAGGGGAGTACACTGTTATGTGTTGAGATTGAAGGGGTTCCTTTTATGGCAATTTTCATTGTTGGAGATGTCAAGCATCTTCAATCATGAAGAGAAACAAGTATGTAAGTTAGTTGGACATCACATTTGTCATTTGGTCTGATAAGAAAGGTTAGGGGATGTTGAGAGACATATTCATGGTAATGTTATGAATATTTATCTCTCTATGTATGTAAAGTTGACTAACAAGTTGTAATAGGGGGTTTTTTTACATGCAATCAATATAATTGTGTGATTTTACCAAAAAAAAAAAAAAAGACAAGGCGAAAATGCCGGAATATGAAGATGATCAATTCGATGGCAATGAATCGACTCACTCCCTCGACAATGAGTTCGGTGGCTTCGATGTACCTATCATGAGGACACCTTGTGTAAAGAAAGTAAAGAAAAACTTTGTCGCTCCACCCATGAGAAGAATCCTGTTAGCCGATTCGGCGACAACAATTATATGGCATACCACTATGCCTTTATGATGAAGGTGGTGACAGTTCGAGAACTGGAAAGTTTTTCGGAAGCAGCCAAGGATCCATGATGGGTCGAAGCAATGAACGAGGAGATGTAGGCACTATGCAAGAACGAGACATGGGATCTTGTTCCCCACTCACCGCACAAGAAGCAAATCGGCTGCAGATGGATTTACAAGGTGAAGTATAATGCTGACGGCTCCGTCAACCGCTACAAAGCTCGACTCGTAGCGAAAAGATACACACAAACACATGGAGTCGACTATGAAGAGACCTTTGCCCCGGTGACCAAGATGACGACTGTGCGGACCGTAATTGCAGTTGCAACGGCGAAAGGGTGGCACCTCCATCAAATGGACGTAAAGAACATCTTTCTTCAAGGCGAATTAGAAGAGGTGTACATTGTACAACCACCCAATTTCGAATCGAGCATCCATTTGAAAGCAATCTGTTGACTGAAGAAGCCACTCTACAGCCTTAAGCAAGCACCGTGTGCTTGGCACTCGATGATAACACAATATCTTCATCAAATCGTCTTTCAAATGTCGAAATCTGACAATTCCCTCTACGTACGAAACGACTCTGAAAGCCTAATTGTCATCATCCTATATGTGGATGATCTGGTCATTGGAGGTGAAAGTCTTGTCGACATCGACAAGGTCAAGTCCCTCCTCTCTGGCAAATTCGAGATGGCGGACATGAAGGAGCTCCATTAATTCCTTGGCATCGAGGTAATTCGAACTCCAACCAGTATTATGATCTCTCAACGACACTACATCCTCAACTTGTTATACAATTTAAGGATGACTAAGTGCAAATCTATGGCAACTCCTCTCAATCGAACCCTCAAACTAGACACTGACTTCGGCACAAACGAGTGCGAGCTGACTCAGTATCAACAACTGATCAGGAGCCTCATCTATCTCACAATCACTCGACCCGACCTCAGTTATCTGGTTGGCCTCCTTAGCCAATTCATGCAAACTCCGCGAGATATTCATTTTGATTGTGCTAAATGAATGTTACGATACGTGAGTGGAACGATGGACTATGGAATTCTCTACAGATTGGCCACGCCAATTCGTCTCGAAGGTTACACAGATGTTGATTGGCCCGGCTATAGAGCTGATCAACGATCGACCTCCAGATTTGTTTTCTCCCTCGGCAACGGAATGATTTCATGGAGTAGCAAGAAGCAGCGAACCATTGCTCTTTCGAGCACAGAGTCCGAATATAGGGGCGCAGCCATGGTTGCATGTGAAGCCGTATGGCTCAAGAGGATATTGAAGGATCTGGGTGTTCCCATCAAAGATCTGATTCCCCTTTACTGCGACAACACAAGCAGTATTCATCTGGCTCAGAACCCGGTGTTCCACGCACGCACGAAGCATATCGAAGTGCACTATCACTTCATTCGACAGCGTGTTCAAGCAGGAGATGTCGACCTTCAAGTCATCAACACGAATCTTCAAACAACCGACATCTTCACCAAGGCCCTAGGAGCCAACAGGCTTTGATAATTCATGTCAAACCTTGGATTGACGATCCCTAACTTGCCAAGCTTGAGGGGGAGTACAAGAGAGAACTGGATACCGTCCGAACCGGGTACCAACCGAAACGAACACCGGAGATCGCCCAAACCGGATACCAGCCGAAGCGGACATCAATTGAAAGGAACAGACCCGAGTTGAGCTTGAGGGGGCGTGTTGAGAATCAAGCTCAACCTAACATTGAGTGTGAACATGCCCTTTGAGAATCAATGAGCACTCAAAGGTCAAGAGTCACACCACTCTCTACACATTAACTATGTGTCATAGAATCATATTCTATAACACATCACTAATGAGTTCTATATTCCCCATGACGAATGAGTCTTCACATTCCTCAAGGTTGTAGAGAGAGAGTGGACATTGTAGTGAGTTAATGAAGAGAGAGGGCGACCTTATATAAAGCACCCTCCTCCTACTTCATATAGTGTCGGTTGTGACTCCTTGTAATGCTACCTTTTGTATTTGCTATTCTCCTTGTTAATGTACACCTTCTTCTTGAGTACTTCATTTGTCTTTCATCTATTTATCTTGTGTTTTCTCTTCTCTCATCTTTTTCCTCTCACGCATACACATAACACACATCTCTTCCGCTACACAAGAATCATATCTGATTCCTTACATTACCTAATATTTACACGTAGGCATATTAATTTCGACTATTACGAAATCAACTTCGGCCCTGTCCGGCTCCTACTGTTTCGGGTACACAACTCCTTTTACATATCATTCGGCCTTTCAGCCAGAAAACTCGTTTTACACTCTAGTCGACCTGCCTAGCTAACAATTGAATGCAAAAGGCGCACCTCTCCCTATAAAAGGAGGGTCGGAGGGCACATTTTGAGTCCTATAGGATTTTGGGTGTTCTAGTCTCCTACAAACTCTACTGTGTTCTTCGCCTTTGACATCTTATACATT
>NW_028231412.1:0-13249 GCF_043228905.1 Azolla caroliniana | reverse complement strand
ACCTTTTCTTCAACTGGTGATACCCTAACTCGAAGGAGCATCGAGCCTTCCAAATGCTGCATATGGTGGTGGTACTCAATCAATCCCAAAATGGTTGCATCTCCTTCCTTCTTCCTAAACACTAGAGAGTCACTAAAGGAACTACCCCACCTATTTCTAAACCATCTACTAAAAGCATGCTCCATGGATTCAACATCATAATGGAACGCAAAGAGGAAAGTGATGTCCAAACCAACATTTCCCTATATGAATATCGATGGTTGAAAGTAGTTGGCAACAATTCCTAGAAGTAGTATGTATCTATACCGATTATTAAGACGCAAGGCAGTCCCGTAGATAGAGTTTCTACGATTCTTCTTGCAAATATCACCGCCCACAATTAGAGGATACACCCACTTTGTGTAGCCATGTACCAACATGCAAGGCTTGATGCACAAGCAAAACCGTATACATGAAGTATTTTGACATGATTGTTTCCTATCCCATAGTTTACCCTAGAACTTAGAAAGGAACTTTGAAGTAAGACAATGTTGACTCCAATATTGGAATGTTGTTGGTGAAACGTCCCCTAAACTGAACAATATGTATCTACCTAACTACATGAAATATTGATTTTTTTTGAATTTGGTACTAGGAAATGGATTTGTCCATGAATAAATAGTTGGGTCCCATGGCAACCTAAACAAAGGTTGTTTACCATACACCCACAACTACCAATGTGACTTTACATCCTCTATCGGCAAATCTATATACCATTTGCAATCAACATATCCTATTACTCTTATTTTGTGTTCTGCAACGCAAGGATAATCACTTGTCGATTCAATTGACTTGCATTATCCACATCAAAAGAGTGAAAGGTCCTATCATGGAAGTAACCCTTTACAGCCAAAATTACTTCTAATCTTGGAAAAACACTCATCCATCTAAGGTGAGAGCTTTGTGGGGTGGTATGATGGCTCCACCCATAACTTCCTAAATTTGTTGATACATTATTTGTCCTCCATGAAGTATGGCTAGTACATGTTTTTGTTCCTACCAAGATGGAGATAGAAAAATCTACCATGTCTAGACTAAGTTTGCGAGACCTTCTACCATTTTCCCCCATGTCCTGACTAAGTTAAAACCTAGAACTAGACCATATGACGTTATAAAATATGGGTTCTAGATTAGCCCTTGTCTTAAATATTCGTCATATCTAGTAGGTGCATTGTAGCTCAATCTAGGTAAGACTTGCTCCCATGTAGAAACAATAGTTTGAATGAAACCATCCTCCCACATATGAGATGATGGTATATGGAAATTTTCCCCAAAACTCCGTCTTACATCCCTTGGCCAAGGAGCACATAATTAAGGAGAACATCCATAACAACGGTTAGTCAAAAATAATCTCTATATCTCTTGACCAAGAGTAAATTCTCTAATAATCAACTTTACTAGGAGTGCTCAATTCTAGTCTACTAGATCAATAATACATACTCCTCCTTTGCATTAAGGTAAGGTTATTACATCCCATTTTACTTTGGACCTAACATGACCCTCAACTTTTCTAGACCACACGAAGTTTCGTATCAACATTCGTATTTGTAAAATACATGATTTGGAAAAGATTCAATGAGACAACACATATCATGTTGTTGCCAACAATACTAATTTTGCAACTATAACTTGACCTGTGAAAGAAAGCTTGGTTGAACTCCATAACAACAAATTTTTCTTTAGTGTCATTAACGCGGGTGCCACTTGATCCTCGGATGATAAATCAATGCTTATTCTATAGCCTAAATAGTGAACTAGGGTATTGCGTGGAATCATTGAAATTGAAGATATGTTTCGCAAGGTTCTCATCCCCAACCACAAATGGCAAAAACTAAATATATTATTTAAGAGGAAAAATAAATATGTGTGTGTTGTACACATGCGTTTAGATAGATGAACACCAATACGTTATTGGACCCTCCTACACTTTCATAATGTCTAATGGTGTCATCATACAAATGGGCTCACATTGTGTAGAATGAGAAGCTCGTGTCCATTCGAAAGGAATCTCATATATGATCAAAATTATCATGGAGCGACCTTATAGACAAGAAAGATCGAATTTGACTTTGGTATGTTTGGTGTACAACTACCACATGGTGGGCATCCCATCCCTTTGTTAGAGAGGATCTTCTAGTTCACTTAAAAGTCTTCAATTTTTTTCTCTTTCAATTGATTTGCAAAGGATTTTATGCAATTATATATATCGTTGTGGTCTAGTAGGCTACATTGATCTTCAAGGGACATTAACACATATTTCTTTGTATTCTTCTCTCTAAATAATAAAGATGGAATATTATGGAAGCCATATAATATTTTAGAATAGGCCAATGAATTTTCTTAAGGGACATGTTTCCATTAATTAGAGCTAGGCTATATGCATGAAGATGCTCACACAAACTTGATGTGGAAATAAATTGGATGTAGACACAAACTTGATGTGGAAATAAATTGGATGTAGAAGTCGGTATGTTGGCAATAGCCCACATAACATTATAGACTTTGTTTGGTATGCAAAAGAATGATGTGTTTTTTTATTGGTTTGACTATTATGTGGTGATTGTTTTGTAATCAATATGAATGTTAACATATGGACGTTAACATCTACCAAATACAAAAGGGACACTACGTTTTACGCCTACATTTAGAAGAAAATCTTACAACATAATATTTAGTTTAAGAAGAGAAGAAGATGCACCAAGACATACTTCAAAATTCTAAGGAGCATAATCTTATAAAAAATAATGATACAAGCATTCTACAACAAGGATAGTTGTTGTCACATAGTTGCCCAATGTATATGGCTGCGCACAACTGCCCGAAAGAAATGTTGAGATTTCCTCATCCAACGATCAAATGTAATGCAATCATGAATGATGGTTGCAAAGGTGGCAAGTACATCTTAGTACTTGAATCATGATATTTGGTAATTGAATGATAGACCTCATCCAAATACTCACTTGATGTTAGGTAAGCTAACAACGACAATGGACACTTTGATTACATTGGTGGGTTTTGGTAATTTAAGTGGTTAGATCGATGGTTTGGATGAGATGGGTATTTGGTAAGTGATAAGAAAATGATCAACATCTTCACCTAATCCAAAGGACTCGGAAGGATCATGTCATTAGGTGAATTAGTTTTTATGACCCAATATGTGTGTCACAAGGGCAATCCAATACTTTATTAATGTAGTTAGATTGAAGGTTGAAAATATAATTAGCTAAAAATATATTATATCATAGATCTAAAATCGAATAGGCTACTTATGTTAGTTACTTTACTAATGTAGTTGTGTAATTTGAATGGTCTTATTGAAGGGTAACTTGGCTACCTACATTTAGTGAGGTTAGCTAGCTCGCTACCTTCACTAAAAAAGACCTCCATTGAAAGAAAACTTATGGAAAGTAGTGTTGCCTTGCTCCTTGAAAAGAGCTAGACTTCCTAAGCTTGCTAAGATCATCTCCACTCACACCCCACTCAAGCTTCCCATTGGGGGACCCCCAATTACCTGACCAAGCCAAAGGTCCGTCTAAAGTCTTCGAACTTTGACTCCCGTAGGGATGCCGGAATTGGCCCCTTTCATTACATGTGTAAGAAGAAGGCATCTGGCAATTTGAACCCGGGCTCATCGAAGATGGATGTAGGCGTTGGTATTGTAGAGCCATATGGGCATGATGTGGTTGTGACATAAAACAACTTTCACCTTCCATGGACAAAGTGTTTTGGTCTACATTGTGCCCAAATTTGTGATGGTCTAATACTTCCCACTGCCGCAAGATAGATGACGGAAAGGGCATCGGCAGAGGTGATCTGGGAGAGAGGGAGTTTGAGAAGCAATCGTCGGGCCCCAAGGATTCGCCTAGATTGATCTCGAGTTTCCGAGCTCTAAAGGCCGAAAGGCTACTTGCTCCCATGTGAGCACTCTCGGATAATGCCGGGTTACCATGCTCGCGAAGAATCTCCCGAACCGCATCAAATGCCACATTCGGAATCTCGGGACGGATCTCCGAGCCCGCATTAAATGCAAGATTCGCATTAAACATGACCTTACGATTCGAAAACATGGGTACGACTGCTGATCCAAGATAAGGCGGGGCCAATCGAGACATGGGTTGTCTCGGTGATGAATCCTCATCTGAAAACTTAGGCAAAGGAGGTGCCCGGAGCTCCACCTCGGAATGGGCGAAAAAGCAAACCCGACGAGTACAGGTCTCCATATCCTTACACATCCGGGTTCGGTATTGATCCGGATGCAACCATGTCTCGAACACCCCATGTGCATACTCACACAAATCTCCATGCTTGCAACTACCCTTCCGGAAATCTGGGCATGGGACGCAGCTATAGAGATGCTTCTTTGGGTCTCGTCTCTTCGCGTTCTCTCCCGGGTGGGCGAATGGGCAGTCGGTCCAATCATGTGAATAAGCCCTCGAGCACGGGAGGATCTTGAAGGAGTACATCCGGAATGCATCGCTCGCATAATATACACTACTACTATGGTTGTTGGTATCCGAAGGCATGGGATCGAATCCTAAGCTTTCTTGCTTGTTATCATGAGTAGAGGAGGTCTTAGTTCCCCATGGATCATCATCACACGAATCTATGGGCAAGGTTTCAGATGTAGTGCGTACCGAATTCTCGCCAGGGAGTGTTCGGATTTCCCTCGAGAAGGATCTCAAAAGCACATTCAATCCATTGGAAACATCTTTCCCCAACATTCCGTAATGATGCTTCTTCGAGGCATTCAAAAACACGTCGAGTGGAGTCAAGCCTTGTGCATCGGTAAGGCTAAGATCGGCACCATTCTTTAGAAGCAAATTCACAATCTCAATCGCATTCTCGGACCCGCTGGCCGCTGCCAAGTGAAGAGCCGTGCTTCGATCGGAGCCGCATGCCTTGTTGATGCTTACTCCTCGCTTCACCATGTAATCCAGCACGCCCAAGCTCCCATGGTGCGCGGCTATCATTAGAGGAGTTCTGTCCACCATGCCCATCTTGTTGGAGCCAAGCTGCCGGCAATACCATGGGCAGCACATGTCGAGGCTCAGGCTGCGGCCCTCGGCATGCTTGACAAACCCTAGGAGGTCATCGCGGGCTGCGAGCTCCAGGAGAGTGAAACAGGAGTCATCATCTGGCAAGGGGGCAATCATCATCATCATCATCCCTGATGATGGAGATGGAGATGGAGATGGAGATGGAGATGGAGGAGGAAGGGAGATGGCTGCTGCTGCTGCTTCTTCTGGTGCAGAAGGAGGAGCAGATTGGTCACGAGGAACGGAGATATGGGGGGCTTGGCACATCCCTTCAGAAAGCACCTGCAGAGAGGAGAAGGAAGGAAGGAAGGAAGGAAGGAAGGAAAGATGTCAATGAGGAGGTTTGTGGCATGGTGGAACCATATGCAAGTAGATGGGAAACATGCAACATACATACATACATACAATACATACAATACATACATACATACATACCTCTTTCTTTCTTCTGCGAGTGAAGCGATGGTGGCCTCAGGAGAAAGATCCACAGAACAGAAGAAGAAGAAGAAGAAGAAGGAGAAGGAGAAGGAGAAGAAGGAATTAGTCTGTTCTTTTTGAACCAGGAGAGCGCGCACACACACACGCCAGCAAGAATATAAAGATGAAGAAAGCCAGAGGGGTCACTTTTCTTTTGATGGGCATCTCCTCCAACACAGAGTTGAGACAGAGACAGAGACCAGAGCTTTTATCAGAGAGGATTTCCCGAGAAAGAGTCTAGAGAGAGAGAGAGAGAGAGAGAGAGAGAGGAGAGCCCGGTCAGCACACGCAAACGTGCTCAGTCAGTCATAGCTGCGGAGGGAGGGGAAGGAGATGGAGAGATTGCACGTGTTTCCTAACCCTAACCCTAACCCTAACCCTAACCCTAACCCTAACCCTAACCCTAACCCTAACCCTAACCCTAACCCTAACCCTAATCCTAATCCTACTAACCTTAACCCTAACCCTAACCCTAGACCTACCTTGAACCCTAGCGATTTGCCCCACCAAAGTCACCACACCATCATCATATAATCGTCTTCCACTGCGTACATGTAATTCTAGCTCCCATATGTCCGAATCCCACAACATACACTCGTTTGTTGGCGATTCCGACCGCATCTGTCCTTGACGTGGCACAACATCGTTTGTCTTTATCAATAACTTTCCTCGGAATCCATGTTGGCTAATGTGCCACAACAACATGTGTTTCGATCATAATCCATTCTCGCATTGCGTAGTAACATGTGTCCCGACCAATAACTTATTTGAGAGCCCATGTTGACGTGCCGGAACGACATCTGTGTTGGGCAATAACTTTGCACAAGAATGCACGTTGGTATTCCGAGAGGGACATGTCTTTCGTTGGTATAAATGTTGGACGATGCTTTCAGAAGAAGGTGTGTAGATAAAAAGAAGAAGCTAAAGCTATCACTTTGGAAGTCATAGAAAAGAGAAGCATTGTATATGCAAATGGTCAACTACCCAAGAAAATGGTGGATGTAGCGGCTTCATGATAAATCCCTCCCACATCATCAAAGGCATGCATATTTGGTTGTGATAATAGTGTTTTGTTGACAGTTTCTTGTCTTGAAAAGACGATAACTCATATTGACGGCACAAAACCATCGGTTGCAAAGATTGTTGGGCCTTGACATTCCATGTTGATGTGGTGCAAAAATCATTGGTTTATAGAGCATATGGGGAAGAATGCTTTTTGTCTACACAAAAATGATTAGGGAATCCACATTCCTTGGCACAAATTTATTGGTTGTAGAAACTACTATGGCAATTATTTGAGTATATTGTTGGTATGGCATAAAATCCATGGTCACATTTGTAAATAACTAAAGTTGTTCCATCTCGGATCATGATACATTAAGTAATGCATGAGAGATAATTAAAAGGGTGTGTGTGAGTGAGTGAGAGAGAGCACACAAGGCTATATAAGACAATTATATTAAGCAAAGTTGATTATATTGTGATAAATAGACAACAAATATCTCGTTTTATATAGTACTATATATATAGTACTATATATACTTTCATAGTATCCTAAACAAACTTATCATGATAGTAGAATAAGTGGGATATCTTATAGTATTCTCTCAATTCAATACAACGAACGTGTCCCAATCTATACAAGAGTGAGCTTTACACGCACTTCCAACAGACACGATTGTGCGTGTTCACACACTGTGAGTAGTAAAGCTTGGTATCTCGATTCTTGACACGTCCCTTCACGCTCAACTATGTTGTACTATCATGCAAAATACAGAAATGATGAAAACGTGCATGGCTAGGGGTGTTTTTCATTGTTTGCCATTGGCAACACAACACTCACCCTCGCAAAACGATGCATCCTATGTTATGCACTTGTAATCGAGTGTACGTCACGATTATCCTCTACCATCCATAAATTGTTACGAACATGACCATAATTTATTCTGTGGTAAGTTGTATCGTAGTATTTGACACACGAGGATAAATGTGAGGGTTAATCGAGAGTGTAAAGAAGGGAGGATTACTTTTAATCCTAGGAATTTAGACAACCCATAAGATCCAAGTGTGAAGTTGTATGGGGCCCTTAGGTCTGGCTATAAGTATGAGGCCTAGCTACCCTCATTTGGAACCTTATTCGACCACGTCGACATTGTGATCTTGTGGTGAACAAGCTCTTGTAGGGAGTGTGCCATCATTAGGTACGACTCGATGACATGGCAGTGGTATAGGACGCAAATGAAGGCTCAAGTTCGTCTCGATCTCTTCGCTCAGGGTGGTCGGGTGGATCAATACCCTTCTTTCTCTCCTTTTCTCTTATCTACCTATCATTTATTTCCTTATTTCATGCTTACATTAGGAATATATCTCTCAACATATACCTACCCATGTATGTATTCATAAGAACATAATTCATCCATCTAAGTTATGTGCACCAATAGTACAAAGCCCACCGAGGTGGTTTATTTTGGAGATATGATGATGGATCTTGAGAATAGATTCCTCACTATAATGGTAGTACGATGAGTCACGATGTCATACATAATCTCATAGGGTATGAAAAAAAGAAGGCACAAAACATGAATTATGTGAACCACAAGAACATTTTGGCTATGTCCCTAGATGGAACGCTAGATAAAGCCATCGTGTCAAGAGGATTGTGTTAAGGAGAATGTTTGGTCCATGAACCAAGAATTAGTTCATGAATCTAAGGGAGCAGAATCAAAGACTTGTGTTGCAAAACCCCTACTAACTTGATTTGATGCATGAAATCACTACTTTGGACTAACTTTTTGAAATCTTGGTTGTTTAATTGAATGGATTCTCTTTTGGCTAGACTTACTCATTTAACATTTCATCTAGTTGACTATGTAGTTTGCAAACCTATTGGATGGTTTAAGGACGAAGGTTGGTAGGATGACCAGATGTGTTTGGAGAATTAAGATAAACTTTAGTCCTTACGTGTAACTTGCTATCTAGGTTAATAAGAGCAATTTATTTCTATGTTTCATGAATCACCACAATATAGACATAAATGGTGTCGTGAAGATGCACAACAACGGTGTGAAATTCTCGTAAAGGGGGCCAAGTGCGGGAGTGCAAACATGTGGAACGTGGGGCAAAGGTGCCATAGGCACAGGCACAAAAATATGGGAAAGTGAATGGTGGATGAGGTGCACAAAAAGTAAGTGAGAAATAATGCACATGTGCATAAAAGTAAGAAAAAGGGATGGTACACAAGTAAGAGGGAGAAAATTCCACACGTGTGAAAGTGAGGGAGAGAGGCGTGAATGAGAGAGGCACAAGGCTCTACGCAATCAATACTTTAATGTGGCCTTGATTCAAGGCCAATATTCCTCTCTTGAAAATGGGAGCAATATTTGACCATTAAATGTAATGTGGTTCCCTCCTCCCTCGCACTTTGCCCTAAACAAGTTCGAGAGTCTGCGTATCACACTTTGATACAATGCTCTGCCTTTGATCATATTCGACCATGCTTTCCACACATCTTTGGCTAAGCCAATCCTTGCATGAATTTCTCTCACAACCACAATGTGCACTCTTGATTGCAACATTCATTGGTAAAAAGTTCTTGAACATCGAGAGTCGCTACTCACTTTCACATGTAATATTTTTGGCATATTCAATCTCTGAAGATGATAATCTCTCCATCTTCATGTCTTTGTTTTTTTGTTCTTATCATAATTAGCTAATCTTAGCGGTAAGTTGTTAACACTACAAGCACTACGTCTTGGGTTCGATACCTAATTTTCTCACCTTTGTATTATATACTTCATACATATCCCTTAATTCAGTAGATGTCACAGTGATTGTGGAATGTAGGGGTTTAACCCATAACCATCTGGTCTCCATTGGGCAACCTTACCAACTGAGATACATCCATCGGGGCTCTCTCTCTCTCTCTCTCTCTCTCTCACATCACTAGGCGTGAGTGATTGTGGAATGTAGGGGTTTAACCCATAACCATCTGGTCTCCATTGGGCAACCTTACCAACTGAGATACATCCATCGGGGCTCTCTCTCTCTCTCTCTCTCTCTCTCTCTCTCTCTCTCACATCACTAGGCGTGTCTGTCAGTTGAGGTTCAAGGTCTCTGTTCATCATTGCAAGCCCATGTGCTTGCCGTTCGAGAGACTTGATCGGGGTGTTGGTGTGCGCTCCCATGTTTGCTATCGCAAACCCGAGTGCTTGTCGTCCATGGGATTGTGCTATTGTGCTAGGAGTGCTTGAGTTGGGAGCCGTGGTCATCGCTAGATCCTCCCTTCCCCATATCCCTTTTCCCCCTTTCTCCTACTTTGTTCTTGTTGTAACATCTTGTTTAGTCGTGTCCGACCATTTTGCCGCCGTTGTAATCTCCACCGTAAGGAATCAAATTTGATTATTGGGTGTGAAATTTGTTCTCGTTCTTGTGTCTGTAGTAGTCGGTGGGGTATCGAGAGAAGTATTGCCATCGATCGACGACAACAGCCGATACTCGTAGTGCGCGAGAATCGACGTTCGACGTGCGACCAACGTTGGGCAAAGTTTATAACCCCTAACGGAATTTTTCTTGCTTCTTATGATCCTAACTGGAAATTAAAAAGTTTAACCGGCCACTTTCCTACTAGTGATAATGTCAATCGGAACATCCTAAATTTTTTTTTTGGCACATACCAATTTTTTTTTTTAGCATAAGATGAGGTAGCAACATAGATAGAAGACATTTTATGAAGCAAATTTACAAGCATAAATGGGCATTGCTCTATGAACACGCCACCATGGATAGACTCACTTAAGGATATACAACTTTGGCTATCCTTGAACTTTGGCACACTTCCTCCGCTACCCTTATGTATGATGCAACCATATGGGTTTTAAGACGCCCCATGTACATATGGACATAGAGAGTCCACTAATCATTATATTGTCCTAGATAATATATATCAAAGTATCCATTCCACATGATATCATTTGAGTTCAATTAACAAAACCCTCCCCCCTTGATAATAGAAGCATTGGTCCATCAGTCCAAAACAATCACCGATACTATTAAACCCATTTAGTGAGTTGTAACATTTTAGTCCAAACTTTGTTATTGGCCAGCTCTCACAAATGTGAAAAAGGTCAAGGCAAAAGAATGGTACTACAAAGAGAAACAAATATACAAAAGTTACACATCTGGAAATTGATAGTTTGATCAATTTAGGAAACTAGCATACATATTATTTTTCATTCACTACAAAAGGACAACTATGCAAGAAAATTACTCATTATCACCCCCATGATAATAAAAAATATAGAGGCTAACCATGAGACAATCTGTTAAGAATGTCATGCTCTTGCGAAAATCGAACAATACATCCTTTTCCTTCTCCTTTCAATGAAGAAATCCACCTCACTAAAATGGAAACATGGTGAGAAAGTATCTCCATGATCTGGTGTTGGTATGACCCATATGCCTTATATCCTTGTATTCAGAGCCTTTGTTGTCATTGACATTCCTTTGCTTTCCCAAGTTGACCCCTCAACACGTCATTAGTGGAGGTATGAAGCTATGGAAGAAAACATGTGTGATTGCCATTGCTTCCCACATGATTGTTGGGATTTCGGTCCCTCCGGATGGGATGTCCGGAGATGAATGACGGCAAGCCCGGTTACGGTCACGGAACCGGATGAAGATACAGGCCCGGTGCGAGTGCTCACCGGATGTGAAGAGTACCCGGATACGGATGAAGCCGGATGAAGAGTACCCGGATACGGATCCGGATGATGAAGACCCCGGCTACGGAGCCGGATGACGGAAGTACCCGGAGAGAGATCCGGATGCGGGGACATATTTGTGAATATGTTTTGCCAAGAGCCCCCTGAGGCTATATCTGTAAATAGCCCGAAAGTCATATGTGTATAAATATGACTTAGGGCAAACTGTGTTGTGTTGTTGCTCATTTTCGGTTTTCCACTTAGAGAGAGTGAAGAGAGCAGCCGAGAGAGAGAGAGAGAGAGAGAGAGACGAAGAGGTCGTTGCCTCTGTGTATTGCCGCCGCCTGTGGCGAAGACAGTGAGCTCAAGGTTGTTGCCTTGAAGCTTCACCATTGTACATCTCTGCTTATAGTGATAGTTGGAGTTTGAGGACTCCCGTGGTTTTTCCCGTATAGGGTTTTCCACGTTAATCCCTGTGTTATCGTGTCTTTCTCTGTGTTTCCTATTTTCTGCTGCATTGATTCGCGATTTCTCGGTTGTGGCCGAGTGGTGAAGGTGAATTGGAGCGTTGATTCTCAACAAAGTGGTATCAGAGCGACGGCAGTGCAGAAAATGGAAGGCGGCAGCAGCGGGCAGCCAGGGATGATGGTGCTGAATGCGCAGAACTACGCCGACTGGAAGATCAAGATGGAGGATCTTCTGATTGTTCGGGACCTGTACGAACCGATTGACAGGTCGGAAATACCGAAGGGGGTACTTGAGACGGAATGGAGGCTTCTGAACCGGAAAGCCGTAGCAACGATCCGACAATATGTCGATGTAAGCGTCCTACAACACGTGGCGAACGACACCAACGCATACGAGATGTGGAAGAAGCTGTCGGGCCTCTACGAGAGGAAGAATGCGTTGAACCGGACCTCCCTGATGAGGAAGATAGTGAATCTCAAGTACCGGGACGGCGAGAGTATGGTGGAACACGTAAGCACGTTCATGGGATTCGTGAACCAGCTTGCGGCGATTAAGTTCCCGTTGGAGGATGCAATGCAAGCCATCATCCTGATGTGTACATTGCCGGACAGCTGGGAGAACTTGGTGGTGACTCTCAGCACCTCGTGCACCGAAGATAACTTGTCCTTACAAACGGTAAAGACAAGTATTTTGAACGAAGAAGCGCGTCGGAGAGATAAAGAACCGGCCTCCGACTCGAAGGCGCTGCTTACCGAATCGGATCGGGGAAGACAATGGAACCGGAGTCCTCAAAGGCGGGAGAAGTCGGGGACCCGGTCGCAGTCAAGAGGAAGGCCTACATGCTTCCACTGTGGGAAGCCGGGGCACTTCCGGAAGAATTGTCGGCATTACCGAAAAGACAATGGAGCCGACGACACCGATTCGAAGAAGTCACCGGAGAGAAACGGTGCATACCGGGGAGCCACGGACCGGAGAGGTTCGGATCGGCGAGGGCAGGACCGGAAAGGAACAACGGCACTCGCGGCAAGTGAGGAAGAAATCATGCTCATCACCGAAGAAGGTGAACTAAACGTTGCCGGCGATGAGTCGACCTGGGTGGTCGATTCCGGAGCATCGTTCCACCTGACCCCGGAGAGAAGATACTTCTCATCCTACACAGCCGGTGAGCATGGCTGTGTCCGGATGGGAAATGAAGGTACGTGCCGGATTGCCGGCATCGGAGACGTGTGGTTGACAACCCCGACCGGATGCAAAATGCTGCTGAAGGATGTGCGACACGTTCCGGAGGTTCGATTGAACCTGATTTCGGCCGGGAGGCTAGACGATGAAGGCTACACAGGTAGCATCCGGAACGGCGTAATGAAGTTCAGCAAGGGGAGCTTGATAGTGGCTCGGGCCCGTAAAGTCAACACACTATACCTGATGAATGCCCGGTTATGTCCGGAAGAGCTGAACGTGGCAGCCGACACTGCCGGTGAGCTGTGGCACAAGAGACTGTGCCACATGAGTGAGAAGGGGATGAAGAGGCTT
>NW_028231411.1:0-13260 GCF_043228905.1 Azolla caroliniana | reverse complement strand
CGTTTTTGGATGACATTCCAATCAAGGGATGTCCGGTGGAGGATAAGGACGAAACGATCAGACCAGACGGGTGTCGGAAATTCATCTCAGACCACATCGGAGACTACGAGAAGCTGCTACAAAGACTAGAAGGCGCGCAGCTCACCTTCTCCAGGGAGAAGTCGGCTTTCGGACAGTCGGAAATCATGGTCGTCGATCACTTGTGTGGGCCTTATGGCCGGAGACCGTCTCCGGCAAAGGTCAAAGCCATTTCCGCGATGAAGAAGGAGTGCAAGTCAGTAACGGAGGTGCGGAGGTTGCTGGGGGTGTGTGCGTTCTACCACATCTGGGTTCCACATTATGCGCACATCGCGGAACCACTCCACGGGCTGCAAAAGAAAGGGCGGAAATTCAACTAGGACGAGGAACATACGGAGTCGGTCCGAAGATTGAAAGAAGCGCTTACCGCGGCACCGACACTTTGTAAAGCGGTTTACAGCAAGGATGTTCTGATCTATGTAACCGTAGATATGAGCCCGACATGGATAAGATGGGTGATCAGTCAGGAAGACGAGGGCGGCACACGGGTCCCTATCCGGTTCAGAGCGAAGGTACTCAGTGAGCGACAATGAGGATATGCCCAAACTAAGCGCGAGCGCTGGGGTATTGTTTCGGCAGTCAAGGCCGATAAAGATTATCTTATCGGGACGGAGGTAATAATCGAGACGGACTTCCTACCGATCCTTGGGATGGTTTCCGGATGCGCGACGCCGGACCTAGCAATGCTCAGGTGGATCACGTACATTAAGTCCCTGAATCTGGAGGTACGACACATCTCCGGAAAGGACAACGCCATGGCCGACATACTTTCGAGAGCGACGTTCGACGACGAGGACGGCATGGTTTCGGAGGACGAAGAAGTCGGCGAGGACTTCTTCGAGTCGGCTTGCCTAACAAGGGTAGGGAATTTAACGAGGGTGAATATGAAGGGGAGTGTCTTAGGATTCGTAGATTCCTGAAGACAATGACGTTGGATGCCGCCTGGACGAAAGGCGAAGCTAACCGAGTCCGGAAGAAAGCGTACCGGTTCTTCCTATGGGACGGGAACCTATGGAAGCATCCAAAGAAGAGAGGCGGCGTCCCACTACGAGTAGTGGCAGGAAAGGAGGAGCGGCAGATGCTGCTCGCGGCGTACCATGAGAGTCCTTGGGACGGTCACCGCAAGACTTGGGTCACATTCGAGAAGCTAAAGGAGAGGTATTGGTGGCTAATGCTATACTGAGACATGCACTGGTTCGTGACGACGTGCGAAAGTTTCCAGATGCACTCCATGATCTGGCATCGAGACGAGCTACACCCGACCTACCCGCCAACCGTCCATTTCAAGTGGATGGTAGATTTGGTGACGATGTCGATGGGGGTAGGACAGATGCGGTACTTGGTACTGGCCCGAGAAGACTTGAAGAACCAAGTGGAGGTCCGCGCACTGCAGAATAAGACGACTTTGGCGGTATGACGATTCCAGATTAAGGAGGTGGTGTGCTGGTACGGGTGCGTAGGAAAGATTGTGGCAGATTGGGGGGAGCTGGACGCGCAGGAAGTCGAAGAGTTGTTCGACCGGTTCGGGGTCAAGCTCTCCCTCACTACGGCGTACAACCCAGAGGCGAACGGGAAGGTGGAACGAGGGCAAGGCCCAATCGTGAAGGCGTTGGTGCGAGCGTGTGAAGGACTGGTTGGGAATTGGCCGCGGCTTCTACCTTACGCATTGTGGGCGGACTGGCGCACAGTTTGGTGACTGGGTTCATGCCGGCGGAGTTGATGTACGGGCATAAACCGATTATGTTGGTGGAGCGGGCAATCACTTCGTGGGCCACGGTGGATTGGAGGAACGAAATGAGCCGGGAAGAGCTATTGGCGGCGTGGATTCGACAGCTTGAACGGAGACCAGAGGACGTAGAGCGAGCAAGGGAGAAGTTGCGCACAACACGGGGAAGGAACAAGGCCCGGTTCGATCGGACACACCGGCTCCGGCCGAAGGAGATTGAAGAAGGCGATTGGCTGCTGGTATATGACAACAACCTCAACAATCAGCACAAAACAGTGCGAAAATTTGCGAAGAGGTGGTTCGGGCCCTACGCCGTGACGAGCGCTAACGACAATGGCATGTACCATCTCGTGGAGCTTGAGAGGATGCGGATAGATGTGCCAGTAGCAGGGAAGAGGATCAAAGTATTTAAGAAGCGACACGAGGACGAACTGGACCTGGCAAGCCTAGACGATGGTGACGACAACACCAACGCGGACAACGACTTGGAGAATGAAGGGTGATTACGGGCTGGTCTTCCCCGGCAATTGTTGTATTTGGACTATACGTTAATCTAAATTGATATGAAAAGTTTTATATTATATACATGTGCTAGAAAACAAATCTAAAATTGAAAATAGCTCCATGAGGCGGTTGATTAATCTTTGTGGCTTTTGGTAGGGGTTCACCAACAGGCTCTTATCGCTAGATACATGGCGTAGCTTCTTTGTCAACGATGGGTGCATGATGTAGTTGACAACATTTTTTACATTGACATGTGCCCAAGCCTTCTCTTCGTAATTGCATCGTAGTAGCCCACAAAAAGATGTTCAACCACACTAACCATTCAATCACATGGACTATGTTCAAAAAGAGATGAATGCCTTCTATCGGCGACCCAATATTTGTAATATGTCAAAGGTCGCAGAAGGATATTGGAGATGAATGCCTTGTACAAATGCATTTAGTAGGTAATACGTCAAACAATAAAGCCTCAAGTCTTCCTAACGTATCCTAATATCCATAATGACCCTAATCTTACAGTGACATTCATGCAAAAAGTTTTATAGACTTGACAAGGTATTCTCCCACTCCCACTCCTACCGCCTTGTTTCACGTCGGGTTCACCAAAGATGTTGCGAAAATACGACGAGTGTCGTGAACTTGAGGTAGGATCCCGGGTCCTCCGACCAAAGGATATGAGATTCATGCGTTTATACTTTTAACAATTAACGGAAATGAGAAATATTGTAATTTTCTTTTCCTTTGCTAATGAAAAATTACAATATTTTCTCATTTCCGTTAATTGTTAAAAGTATAAACGCACTGATATCCTTTGGTCGGAAGCCCTGGGGTCCTACCTCAAGTTCACGTATCCTCGTCGTATTTTCACGACAATGCTCTAACTCAGTACGTTCCACACGCTATGCAATTTCCTACCCTGTACCACGATCACCTTGATACGTACCCCGAAGGAGGGTAGGCCATGTTCCTAACCGGCAACACTTGGTTGCTTAACATGAGAACAAGTGACTGAAGAGTATTCGATTACATCTTCATACAAGGAGTTATCGGAATATTTTATTGCTTTTAAGGATTGGGTTAGTATTACATATTTGAAATTTGCCATTCTAGTTTATTACATATGTGAACAATGTATGAGTTACTTCTTTTGTTGTTTCACATAGAAACCATGTCATAGCAAGAAGCCTGGAGAAGTCAAAGACAAACATGATTTTCCAGCTTCCTTTCTTGCCCATCTTGAAAGAGCACAGAAACAAAACAATCGGTGCTTAATGAAGGCATTCGATGTGGACGATTACGGAACTTTCAAGAAGTTTAGCCACAAAAATGATATCACCCAAGAATTGTATTATAATGTGTACTATGGTGATGTGCCGAAGATGATCCAGAAGTTGCCAAACAAGCATTACACGTTACTCATTGTGGATATTCCATACGATTAATATATGGTCGGATCTTCTTATGATGATTAACCATTTAGGTTCAAACAATTGGAGAAAATGGTGAAGTATTTCGCAAAAGTTGACCAAAACGAGCTTGTGGAGAATAGTGGTCTTTCATAGCATGGACCAAAGATATTCTATGGCTCAAGCGTTGAGATCTCGTTGTCATGGTGTAGAGAACCTTGTTTGGTAAGCCTTACTTTTGGGTGTGACCATAATGAGTCTCCAAGTGTATCCACTATATGATACGTGTGTATGGATGTCCTCATTCATGTGTGTGTATTGGGAAAACTCTAGATGATATTTCACATGGACTTTATGTCCATACTGTCCATATGTTTGATTTTCTTCTTTCTTACTAACATTAGAGTAAGGTATTATATCGGGCCGCATTCACTAAGTATTAGAGTGCATAATGCATAATCACTAACTATAGCTATCAAATGTTGTATACACCATGTTCGTAACCTGTAATTTAATTACATTTTATGTCTGGAGCTCATGATTTTCTCAATATTTCAACCAACTTTGCATATTACATAATATAGCATTTCAATTGAATAAACAATTGTCATATTCTTAATTTTAATTAAATTTTGTATTCAGAGATCATCAACTTTATAAATATTCAAAGAATACATGTTTTTTACTTTAAAACTTGTTAACTATTAATAATTTAGCAAATTCTATATGGGTTGACGAACATGTGATACTAATGTAACAAGTTTCTATATATTGCATAAATTTGCAAAATTATAAAAAGAATCTAAAAATGGAATGCACTATCCTTCCACTTCTGAACGCGAACGTGTTTATTATAGGATCATGTTATGACATTGAGAGCATGTGAAAACCTTTATGAACTCTTTCAATGGGTCTCTCTATTTGAGGGAGGTATGACTCCACAAGGTCATCTAACTCTTTTAAACAAAACCCTAACTCCTAGAGAAATCCCATCAAGGCTCTTGTCAAGATTACAATCAATTCTTAGAGTCACGCGTGATTGTGTGGAAGTTGATGATGTATTTGTAAACCCACCAGTTGTAGGTTTCAGCCCATGCTAGAAGTCAAACTGGTTACGACCTTTGGTACACCTCTAGTATGTCCTAACAAAATAAAGCAAGATAATCAAGAAACTATGGACTAAAATATGGCTAATGTTTCTTGACATACAAACCTTTCAAGACCCTCCATCTTGTCAAGTCAGTCTAGTTGGATCTTTCAATCAAACCTTATTGCATTATTTGCAACATGATAACAATGTAGGAAGTGCCCTTGATGGTGCCTATACGTGTTCTTGGTTTTGGTGATGGTTCTGGTGCTGGTGGTTGTACTTGAGTTGTCCTCCTAGTTTGTGTTTGCAATGGCATCAGAGAAGCACTTACGGAGGTCATCATACTCGAGCATTTGTAAGAGAGCCAAGTGTGATGTTATATCCTCATCTGTATACCCCGATACCATCGTGCAACTATATGGAGAATATAAGTGTTGGGATGGTTGATGGTAATTTCTCCAACATAAGCTCCATAATACCTAAAACACGTACATAAACAATTTTAGTATGTATGTGTGTGACTGAATGTGTATGTATGAATGAGAATCTTGTGTATAAATGTTAGTTTGAATATATGTATGCTAGTTTATAATTGAATTGTTAAACGTAAGGTATCTATGTGTACGAGTGTATAAATGTACGTGCATGAATGTGTTAATGAATAAATTATTATATGGATGTTTGTATATGATTGTGGTAATGTGTACATATATATGAAATCATAAAACTTCATCCCCAAGCTTCACTATACTTTGTAACTTTATGAAGCAATGAAGTTATATGGGAACAAAGAATATGTAAAGGCCAAATTTGAGAAGTCATTTGCCATATAGAAACATTTAATACATGCATAAAATCATAAACATACATACAATTGTACTTTGTACATATATAAACATACAATCATTAATTTATACAAATGCATACATTCATTCATTTACACATGCATATAACAATCACACACGCACATTTTTTACAATCATTTGCATACAATCATAGAAATATAAATGCATTAATTTATATACATATAAACATTGGCATAAGCTCTTCATCATTGCGACTTGTCATTTTATTTCCATTTGACATTCCTCACCATCTAGTTCTATATGTAGCTCAAATTTTAATGGTAACTACTAACGGAGGAGTAATAGGAACACTTCAAGAAAAGGAAATGAAGAACTATAAATAAAAGGGGTTGTACTCCCCTAAACTATATTACGGATAATGTTGCTTTCCATTACTTTATGAATGATAGATTAAGTAGAGTAGGCCTTTGACATTTATCTCATTATATTGCAAATTACATTTTGCTTGATTTATACTTCATTTTCCATATATATTAAGTAGAGTAATGCAAATATGGTCAAAACGATAGATGATGAAAAAAAAAACCATAAAAAATGTGGAAAAAAACCTAATCCAAATTATGTTATTTAGATTTCGTAGATTAGACAAATAAAATTGCATATTGTATGTTATGTTGTTATTGAAGTTATGGAAAAAGGATGGATCATGGGAGACGATACAATACCCCCCCAAAAAGAACAAAAAAATACGAAGAATATGCTGGGTAGGAATCTCCTCAAGGTCAACACAGATACAGAGGGTAGTGCGCACAGATGATGTTCAAAAGAATTCCTCTCTACATAATTTCCTGAAAAAGAGGTTTGAATATAATGAGTCTGTGCAGATTAAATTTTTCAATGAGTTGAATGGCGATTGAGCAGTGCATGATCTGTGGGTCTCCCCTTTAGATGACCTTACGAACGAGGAGAGCTCAATCAGAATCTCCTGGTTCTAGCAGCGACACATCAATCCATCCTTACAGCGAAGGATTGACCAAAATGCATGATTCTCTACAGATGATCCTCTCTGAGCAATAGACCATGACTTGCTCATTCTGTACATATACATATACATATACATATACATATACATATACATATACTACATATACATGATATATATTATGTATATGTGTATGTATACATACATTATTACATATATAAACCCCTCTCTCTCTCTCTCTCTCCCTCGTCCCTTCCACCCCCTCAGTTCACACTTGGCCACCCGTTGGGGCCTTCATTCTCATCCCCCGACCATGTATGCTCCGATGCGCCTCATCACGGCTCTCCTAGTGCTTGCCATCTTCTTCTCCCCTGAATTTCCGACTGCGCACGCGACCAATTCCTCCAACTTGAAGATCCTTGTTCCTCTCAAACTTGGATTCGAGGAGTTTGTGAGTTGGCAATCATCTGAGATACCGGTCACGCCCAACTCCGTCGTCAATTTCTCCGGCTTCGCCATCAATGTGTTTCAAGAATGCGTTGAGAAGCTTAATTATCGTATTAATTACACATTAATTGGCTATGGAGATGGCCTTGTAGACCCAACCTATAATGACCTTGTGCAAAAGCTTGTCTCTAAGGTATTACATTAGCTATACGTAATTTTTTTTTGTTTTTGTTGTAGTAATGACACTTAATTTTCGTAAAAATCAATCGCTTAAGGTTAATCATTTATGATAAATGGACCTCGATAATGTGTTTATATCTATGTTAGCAAGAATTTCTACGTGCACATTAATGATAGAAAAGACATAAGGGATTGTGGCAATCCTCAAGTAGGATGTCATGGCTAGACAGGGAGAAACTAATATCTAAGTCCATAAAATACCTCGAGACTATATGTAACAAATTACTAAGATTGTCCTAATATCATACCCCTTACCATGGAATCTCGTTCAAAGATTGACATAGGCACTAACAAATTGTTGATAATTCCATCTATAATTGAGGGTTTGATCCAGTGGACAAGAGTTTGAACTCCAATACATATGAGTGTTTTAAAAGTAATTTTTAGCATCGCTAAAATTATTTTGACATTCCATGATATACTATTCAAGCATCGGTTGGCCAAGGTAATGTTTTCTAGTTATTCTTGTAAGATCTATTTGATTAATTGTGCAAGATCTATATTTCTTAGCGCCAAATAAGTCAAATATGAGAGGCTTATTCGGTGAATAATTGGTTTTGTTGTATTGTATGGAAAAGCTACTCTCAAGAGAGTACGATGTGCTCACTTCGAAGAGATAAAGTAACTTTGTTAGTAATCCTTGTGTAGAATGGTCCAAGGAATAGTTTGAGCAAATTTAATACCAAAGATTGAAATTTTTACTCAAAGAAATACATGTGCAATCAAGTACAAGTGTATGGAGTAAGAGCCAAAAATGTATGCACTATAATAAGTGTGATGAATATCGTAGCACCATGACATACCTTGGCAACTTTGATGTAAACGGTGTGAGTAAATCTCCAAGGTATGTAGCTCATGAATAATTCGACTCATTATTTCCACTGCTTGATAATGATATTTACGTAGCATACAACAAGTTGGATTAATAAGGTTTTAATTAATTATGTGCTCCAGGAATACGTTTGTATTGGTTTTCACTGTATGCATGCATGGTCATAGGACGTAGATGGAGTAGTTGCTGATTTGACGATCACTAGTGACCGGTTAAAGTTAGTAGACTTTACCCAGCCATATATAGAATCGAGTCTTCAAATGATTGCGCCACTTCAACCTAGGAGTAATATTTCATTCTGGACATTCATTTCCCCTTTCTCTTGGCAACTTTGGATAACCATTGGAGCATTATTTATTGTCACAATGTCTTTGATCTTCTTCGTGGAATGGTGTGGCCAAGCTCATGAACATAATGGAGATTGGAGAAAGGCCTTCTCAAAATCGTTTTGGTAAGAACTCATGATCACCTCATATCATATTGTTTGTATCAAACCACATTTTTCAACACCTCATATTAGTGTGTAATATAAACGCACACCACATATGAATGCGAATATTTAATTGTATATATTGATAATAAATATGTTAAATTGGAGTCATAATATGGCATTGATGGCAATTGACAATGTGTGGAACAACTTTCAATAACAGGTACTATGACATTGACAAGGGATGCAATACTCTCTTAGGTGGAGGGTTTGTCGAGGTAGTGTTTATAGCAAAAAGAAGTCAAGACAAACCCAAAGACAGATGTCTTGGGTTTACGGTTTAGGGTTTAGGAACATGGAATTAAAGGAGGTACGGGCTGGGAGTACATGTGTAATATCGCGCTCTATATCCAAAGGAAGTTAACCCAAACCCGAAGATAGATGTCTAGGTTTCTCAAGTAACCCTCACCTAATAGGGTTTAGGGTTTCATAGTAACTGCTACCCAATTGCTCTAGATTGTTTTCTAGGAGCTATTTAGACACCAATCTTACGATTGATTGCTAGCCATAGTTGGTTGGGAGATTAGTTACAAGCATAAACTGAAATACATGAAAGGGATAGATATCATGAGGAATGCCGGAAGACAATGTGTCGTTGAAGAAGAGAAAAATCTAGAGACGTGAACCATGTGTAGAGTTCATCATAACAATAAATATATTAGGAAAATAAATATATCAAGCAGCTAAAATTACAAGTTAGTTACCTTCGATGGAGAGTCACCTGGGTGTTGAAGGACTATAGACTATGCCCTCACTAGTGCGCATTATATAATTGAGTACCTAACTAACATACTACGCCTTGCCTCATCTCATCTTTGAAGATCCTTGTCCCATTAGGAGCATCTACCGTTCAACAAAGCTTTTGCTTGAGTACATGACAATAGAATAGTATTCTTGCCCAAATCTTCAACTACAAACGTGTTGGTCTTCGATTACTGAGATTCGTGAGGAAATCCGATTATGAAATGCACAATAATGCGGGAACAAAAAAATAGGCAATGCACAGAGTACACAGTTTTACGTGGAAACCCTAAACAGGGAAAACCACGGAAATAGAGATCCTTGTCCTTTGTCGACATACTTTGAGTTTGTCCATCGATAGGTTCTTTGTGAGCATGTCGTATCCATTTTGGTCAGTATGGATCTTTGCAAGAGTAAACTCTCCATCTTTCACTCTCTCCCATAACCAGTGATACCTTCTCTATATGTGCTTGGTTCAGGAGTGGTACATAGCGTTCTTGGCTAGATGTATGGGGTTGTGGCTATCACAGTGAAGCAAGGATTCCCTTTGCTTCATTCCTAACTCACTGAGAAAATTTCTCATCCAGATCAGCTCTTTGCCAGCCTCTACCGCTGCCATATACTCTGCCTCTATGGTCAACAAGGCCACATATTTTTGAAGTTGTGATTGCCACGACATTACTCCCCATGCATAAGTCATCATGTACCCTGAAGTAGATGAAATTGAGTTTGTGTCCCCCAATGTTTCCGAGTCGGTAAACCCTTCAACCATACCTTAGGCATACCCCAAAGGTGGCTTTCAAGTACCTGAGTATCTATTTAATAGTTGCCCAATGTTCTCTTCCTAGATTACTCCTATATCGGCTTACTGTCCCCATAGCAAATGCTATGTATGGTCTCGTACAAACCATAACATACATTAAACTGCCGATGGCTTTAAAGGCATATCGTACTTTCCTCATCTCAACCTTTTCTTTGTCACCCCTTAGGCATTGCTTAACATTTAGCTTAGTTGGTCGGTGACATAGAGCCGACTAGCTTTGCTTCCGACATGTTGAATCTTTCTAGGATCTTTGTCACATACTTCTCTTGTGACAACCACAACACTTTCTTAGTTCTGTCCCAAACTATGTGCATCTCTAAAATCTGTTTAGCGGGTCCAAGTTCTTTTATTGCAAACGACTTGCCTAGAGCTTTCTTTAAGCTCACGATCCTCTTCGTGTCTTGTCTGACTATCAAGATGTCATCCACATATAATAAGAGAATTAAGAAGTAACCCTCATCATACCTCTTTACGTACACATACTGATCAACTTGTGTTTTCTGGAACCTATATTCCAACATGAAGGACTCGAACTTCTTATACCATTGGCATGGAGCTTGTTTCGAACCATACAAGATTTTCTTTAGTTGACATAGTAGGTTCTCTTTCTCTTTCTCCGCAAAGACTTTGGGCTAATGTGGGACATCACCTTTCAATGGTATTGAGGGAGACCTATTGATCAAATAAATAGTTGTATACATCGTCTCATTCCAATACATTTTCGCCAGTATAGCATGCAACATCATGCTCCTTACTCTTTCCATTATCGTCTGATTCATCCTCTCTACAAGCCCGTTCAATGCTGGGGTCTTTTGCACTATGTATTCGATTCGAATACCTTGGGCCTCGCAGTATTCTTTGAAATGCCCTCTATATTCGCCACCGTTGTCGGTTGGGACCACCTTCAACTTCTGACTTGACTCTCTTTCTGTCGTTGCTTGGAACTCCTTGAAGAACGACAATACTTGATCCTTCGATATTAGTACTAAAGCCCACAATTTTTGATAGTAGTCATCGATGAACGTGACGAAGTACTGTCCGCCTCGATGTGATGGAGCCTCCACATAGCACACATCGGTGTGCACTAGTTTCAAGAGCATTTCTCTTCTTTTCGGTGGTCTTGAGTGGAATGTTGTTCTGTTCTGCTTTCCGACTAAGCACCCGACACACTTCTCCAAGTGTACGCCTTTCACTTCTGGGAGAAGTTCCTGTTCAGCTAGTAGATGCATTCCTTTCTAACTCATATGGTCTAGCCTCTTATGCCCTAACTCTCCACTCGAGTTGGCTGCCACGTTCATTTTTGACTTGCACAGTCGGACATGCATCATATACAATGTGCCCTGTTTCTGTGCTCGGGCCACTATGAGGTTTCCTCGATAGAACTTCCACTTGCCATTTCAAAAGCTACCATTGTAGCCTTCATCATCTAGCCTTCCAGTCGATATCAAATCAATATGATATCGAGGACATCTCGAACTTCCCTCATATTAAATCGATAATCTGTCGACGTCATCAGGCTTACACTTCCTATGTCCGCTATCTTGCACTCCTCATTATCTCCCATCTTTACATAGCCATGATCCCCGGCTATGCAAGTTAAGAAACACTCTCTCGATGGAGTTATGTGGAAAGATCCGCCCCAATCGATTACCCAAGTACACTCTTCACTTGCAAGATTTGTGCTTGCCTATTCACAAATGAACAAAATCTCCTTAACACTTGTATCTACGACCAATGTGCACTTTTCATCAGGAATCTTCCTGGGTTCGACATTATTATGGACACCTTTGTCCTTCATCATGTGTTGTCAGTCCCTCTCGAAGTGTCTAGGCTTTCCACAATAGAAGCATGCTAGCTTGACTCTAGACTTGGATTTGGCTTAGGACTTCTCCGTTCTTTGTGGACTTCTTTGCCGATTTCTTCCCCTACATGTATGTTGAGTCAGATTTGACTCCGACTGGGATAGGACACCCTTGTCCTTCCTTCTTGTCTCCTCGCTAAAGATGCTTGTCTGTACCATTTGTAGAGACAAGTTCTCTTCTTCAAACGTAGTGTTGAGAGTCACCACCAGGTTCTCCCACTTGTCCGGTAGTCTACACAGTGGCAGGATGGCCTGAATTGCATCCTTAAGGAAAAGTTTAGTTGCCACAATCTGGATTACATACCCCATGAATGTGCTTACATGCTCGACTATGCTTTCCCCGTCCCTATACTTCAACCTCACAATCTTTCTCATCAAAAATGTTTCATTGATGGCATTCTTCCACTCATATAGACCTGACAAGTTCTGGCACATCTCGTACGCATTTGTGTCGTTTGGCACATGCTGAAGGACACTCACATCAACACACTATCTAATGGTGGCCACCGCCTTTCTGTTCAGAACTTTCCATTCAGACTGTAATAGTCCCGTGGGTATTTATGCTCTATCGATGGGCTCGTATAGGTCTTTGACTAAGAGAAGGCCTTCCATCTTTATCTTCCAGTCTGCAAAGTTCTGAAAGTGTAGAACTATCATGCCTAGGAAGCCACTCACGCATGCTTCCATGCTTGCACCTCAAGCTCTGATACCAGTTTGTTGGTCTTCGATCATGGAGATTTGTGAGGAAATCCGATTATGAAATGCACAATAATGCGGAAATAGAAAAACAACAAATGCACTGAATACACAATTTAATGTGGAAACCCTAAACGGGGCAAACCACGGGAACAAAGATCCACTATACAATGGACAATACAAAGGAGATAGTATACAACACTCTCTCTGCACAGAGTGTATCCACCATGTAGGGTTCTTGGCGTCCAAGCTCACACAGCTATGGCGCCACTCTCACTCTTCACTCTGTAACACACAGTTACTAAGCTCACACAACTATGGCGCTACTCTCACTATCACGCACTCACTCTTCACTCTGTAACACACAGTTACTAAGCTCACACAACTATGGCGCTACTCTCACTATCACGCACTCACTCTTCACTCTGTAACACACATCTATAGGAACTCTACGCTATTCTATTCTTTCTATTCTACAATGCATCACACTATGTTTTTGCCTAAGTGTATTTATACTTACACACATTATGGGTTATTT
>NW_028231410.1:0-13264 GCF_043228905.1 Azolla caroliniana | reverse complement strand
AACTATTTACAACAAGAGTAACCCACTGCCTCTTTTTACATAGTGACCACCATGGTGACCACATATTCACAACGAAGCCAATGGCGGAAACAGCCACCTTGGTGCTTGGTAATTCCATTTAGGACCAGACGCTGAATTAACCATCATAGGAGAGCGACCCCATTTCAGCAAAAACTTTGAGCGAGCCCTGTCTGCTGCATCCGAGTTCCCTTCAATTGAGTTATACTGTCCGCGCAGCCAAGATACCAGCTCGAACCAAATGTTTAGCAACACCTCACCGCTTGGGAGTTTTCGTTGCTGAAAAACAAACCTACATCGACTGGTCCAAATGTGCCAGACCGAGAAGCATGCCACCAACATCCATATCTCCTCAAAAAAACCAGAGTTTGTACCAGGTTCTACTCCAACACTTTTGAATACACTGTCGCCCTGCAATATAAAACCATGACCATGTGGATTTAATTGTTCCGCCCAACCTTCCTTAGTTAGTTTCAAACCCTGTAAGGACCCCCACACAACTCTCCCATTCACCCCGCATGCTGCCACTATCCTGAGACTTCGACCCCAAATGCTGATTGCCTCTACACAATTCCAAAAACAGTGAGGTATCGATTCCAAAGAGTGACCACATAACAGGCAACCAGCCTCCCCACCACGAGACCTCACCCACTCCCCTACCGGTAACGCCTTATGACTAAGAAGCCAAAACCACACCTTGATTTTTTCTGGCATATCAGATGCCCATAGTCTCCGCCAAAATGACTTCAACAAGTCATCTGATATGCCTTTATCCCTCCAACTATTGCGAGTTTGAGCAGCACCCACTGATTTGGAGCCAATGATTTGCCTTCCGAGCTTAGTACTATAATCAAAAAACCCCACCAGTTTGTTCGTTCCCGGTTTTTGCCACCATACCTCTAGTGGATCCCACTCCAAATCATGTAGAGGCTTGTTGTCCAATAGCCATAGTTTACAATCATTATCTAGCTTCTCTGGGTCTGGGTTTAATTGCCACTTCTTACCTTCCAACGCTGCCACCCGCACTGCCAACCACTGACCATTGTCGGACAAAGCACTTAGGTTTCCCCACAAACGATATTCATTAGATGGACACTTGCCACGGATAATTTGTCCATCACTCTCACCTACAAACCACCCAGACCAGACCCCCTCTTCCTTATCCAACCTATCTAGACCATCAACAACCTTATTTATCAGTTGGATCACCTTCTCAAGCCTACAAGAAATGCTACCAAACTGACCCTCCCTCCTCTTCATTTTGAAAACATCCCACTCTCTTACTGAACTAACATTGTACCCTAACATGCGGCCCCATGGCAAATATTTTTTCTGTCCAAGCATCATGCCGTCCTCGTTTCTAATCCTAGGGTTCCAAAATAACGGTTGTCGGAGTTGTTCCTCCAATGTTTTCGGTTGCATTAAGACCAACCCATCTCTTACACTTGACCAAGCCATCATTATGGCACGGGCCACCCTGTCCTCCATGCTATTTGGTTGTTTTAGCTTTAAATCTGGACGTAACAACCACCACATCTTTGCCTTCCAAGGGCCGCCATTCCTTGGACACCAAAGGTCAGCTCTATCCCTAAGAAGCAACTTCCACAGTTCAGGACCAGGTTGTAAACTTCGCACAAGTAGCTTACCTAGTAAAGCTTTACTTTGGTGAACTGGATCCACCAACCCAAGTCCACCTTGGTTTTTCGCCTTGATCAAACAACTCCACGCCACTTTAGCTGATGCCCTCTCATGGTCTCTACCCGACCATAGGAACCCTCTCACCATTGCCTTAATATTTTTGATGCAAGTTTTGTCTAACACCCAACATGCCACTGAGTGCCACATGGTGGCTAACAAAATGTGGTTTACCACGACCACCCTACCTGCAAGAGAGAGCTTTACTGATGCCCACACCCGAAGCTTTTTTCTGATTTTGTCTTTCACTTGCTCAAGTTGCTGATTTTTGGGTGTCTCAACGCCCACCAAAAAACCCAAATATTTAACAACCATTCCATTAGGGACCCATTGAAAATCAGCATTAGGGCACCAAAGAGGCCATGGGTTTGAACTTACCCAAAATCCCTTGCTTTTGTTCCAATTGATTTTCCCTCCTGATGCTCTACAAAACAACTCAATTCGACTTTCAGCAAGCTGTAAATTATCATCATTGCCTTGTAGATAGAGCATAGTGTCATCTGCGTATGATGAGTCCAACAACTCCTTGCCCGCTTGCGGGACAACTAACCCCCTTATTCCTGCATCTGGTTTGTTTAAAAAGAAAGAGAATGCCTCTGCAATAAATAAATAAAGGTAGGGGGCCAACGGGCACCCTTGCCTGACAGACTTGCATAATGGAATTCGTGGGCCCCGATGCCCTGACACCATCACCCTACTCAAACTTCCTTCGTAAAGGGCTAACGCAGCCGATCTCCATTTGGAGGGTAGTCCCAACCTCTCCATCACTTTATCTAAGGAAGGCCATTGTACTCTGTCATACGCCTTCTCGAAGTCAAGCATGAGACATACAATATGTTGATTGGTTTTCTTTGCCAAGGCAATCGCCTCCCAAAAGGTCAACACATTATCAATTATGCATCTGTTTGCCATGAATCCTGTTTGTCCAACATTAATTAGTGCATTCAAGTGGGGTTTGATCCGCTTGGCCAATATATTGGCAAAAATCTTATATATTGTGTTGAGCAATGTAATCGGTCTCCATTGCCTTGCATCAGCTATTAGGCCTTGTACCTTTGGAATTAGAAATATCAGCCCCTCTTTAAAATGCTCAGGTAAACGGCCAAGAGCCCATGCCTCATTAAGACCATCAACCAAGTCAACCTTAATCACTTCCCAAAAGTTTTCAAAAAAATCTCTTGATAATCCGTCGATGCCTGGACAAGACGTTCTACATATACCCGCCAAAGCATCTGACACCTCCTCTTCCAAGATTGGCCTTGACAAATGAACTTGTGCAACCTCTGAAATTCTTTGTTGCATACCCTCCAATACAAATTCTGTTAGATTAGGCTGTTCGGGGATAATAGAACTGTATGAGAGTAACCCACGATAGTGAGTTGTGATTGCCTCCATGATCTCTGACACATCCTCCGATGCTGATCCATCCTCCTTAATCAGCTTAGGATTGCAACTACAGTTTGATCTCGGCTTTTTATACTTAAAAAATTGATGATTTACCTTATCCCCATTCTTGCTCCACCATGCCGCGGAACTCCTGAATAACATCGTGTTTCTAGACGTAATCAACCGTTGTAACGTTTCTCTAGCAGCCTCAAGACCGGCTCTAGACCATTGACACGTGGGATCTTTCTGAAGCATTCTTTGGGCAGCTGCTATTGATCTTCTTAATCCCACTTCTCTTTCTTTAGACTTTGCAATTCTATTTTTAGTCTCTACGTGCAAATATAGTGAAGTTTCGATAATCTTTCTACTAAGTGTCTCAAGTGCACCACAACCAGCTGGTTTAGTTGCCCATATGCACCTTATCTTACTTCCCACTTCCGCATCCTCAAAAAGCTTACTATTGATCCTCATGTTGCGGTCTCTATTTGGCCTCCTCTAATTGACTAACGTAATCTGAACCGGCATATGATCAGAGTAAGCTGAACCAGCGATTATTTCAACATTATTACCATATTTTTCAAGTTCTGAGCTTATTTAAATTCTGTCTATGCGAGACATGCAAAAGCCATTTATACTACAACCTGCTCTTGAAAAGCTTAGTGAACTCCGAGGCTATTCTAGAGCATACCATGCATCTTTCACTCCTAATCGTCCCATCAACAGATCCCAAGCAACTAACTCTGACCCTTGGACCACTGTATGAGTGCCACCCACCTTGTCCTCTGTGTGCAAAGTCATGTTAAAATCCCCTGCAAGGATCCACGCATCTGCAAATGGCAAGCCATCAGCCAATTGCCTCCAAAAAACAGCCCGCAAAGCGGACGAATTGGGAGCATACACGTTTACTATCCCAACTATACATTGATGCCATCTTACCGACACACAAATGGCTTGTCCCTCCACTATGGTGTCCTGACCCACGACCACAATATCCGGATTGTGCCTAATAGATGTACAAACACCTCCTTTTCTACCATGCTCACCCTGAGCTGGAGACCAAAATGTATGCCAATCCCCCTCAAGAGGATTGCCAATACTCAAGATTCTGTCCGCACACAAATGATGCTCTTGCAAGAGCAAAATGTCCGGGATCCCCTTAAAGCACGGGGATTTGAACTCCTGACAAAAGTTCTTCCTTTCCATCATGCACTTGCTTCCACCAAGACCTTGTATGTTCCACGTGATTAACTTCATGAACATAATTGAGAGGTCTCCCAAGAAGGACAAAGTCCCTCCCCATGAATCCATGCCCAACCTCCCGCATTGACCTTCTCCCATCCTAACACCACATCCTGCCTTATATCTTCTTCCAGTTCCTCCTCATGGAAGTGTAGCACCTCATAGAGGGAGTCTACCTTCTCCTCTAGGCAAAATAATAGCTGCTTTTTAATGCAAGCATCATCGAAACTCCCACATGACATTCCAGCGGTCATCCACATCGACATCCACTTATCCCCACTCAAGGAGACTGGCAGGCTGTTGAAGTATTTGTGTGCCTTGACTTCTATGGAGCTAGAGATACGATTTTAGATAACCACTTTGTCGGTTACTAGCCACTCCAAAATCAATTCAACTGGAATATTGGAGGCCCATCAATGGTTAGCACGACTCGTTTACAACCACTAGATAATCCTGAATTGAATAATCTAGTTCGTCCACAACAAAGAGATGTTTACGTATGACCGAGAATATTGCATATTGTAGAGGCGAGATGGCAAGGCAATCTACATGAGTGACAAGTTGGTATGTTGGTTGCAACATTAGCTGGGGGTGATAAGTTGGGCCATCCCTTTTGGATTGCTAAAATCACCAAAATTATTAAGAATGAAGAAGACAATCAAGTTTAGTTCATTGTGGTTCATTGGTATCATACCTCTTCCCAGATGCATTTACTGGGAAGTACCCTTAAGAGACGGTTAAGGATGTTGGAGGCACAAACAGAAAGCGGAGAAGAAAGAATCTATCGAGCACATCTACTCTAACACTTCATAATGTAGACATACTAGTGTATGACTTCTCCTTGACCAAAACAGGTCATCTAAGACAAGCCACAATCAAGATAATAAAGAAAAGACCCAGATGTGCCTCCTACCGCAACACAGAGACGAACAAGGAGTATGTCTCACAATCACAGTGATGTTGGAATGCAATTGGATGAAGACAATGCATTGGTTGTTAGTGATGATGAGGATGAGACCTCACAAAGCTCTTCTAGTTCATCGGATTGGTTTGAAGGGGAAGGCATATCTTTGGGAAGTGATAGTTTTGATATATGAAAGGTAAATATTGTATTTTACATCAAGATGGTGATTCACAAATATGTATAAATATAGCTGGTAGTCCTTTTGTAAATTTTGTACATTCTTTTGTAAGTTTCACATGTTGATTATTTAGGCATTTTTGAAAAGCCCTAAATTTTTGGACATGGTATAAATCAATATATTTTGATTCAATTTTCGAAAACCTTTACGCATGTGATACCCCTTTTTGTGAGGTGACCTACTTTGTGCCTTTTTTGGACGGACAATTCTTAAAATGCGACATATTACTTGTTTCAAATGACCCAGTGTGTTTCTTCTTTACTTGTCGCGATCGCTGAAGTGTTTTTACAATCCGAATACTTCTTCACATCCGCATCGTCAGCTCCCCCTTTCTCTTTTCGGAAGTGTTGACAATTCTTTTGGAACTGCATCGGCTTCCCCTCGACTTCGGCCATGTCCTCGACTTCTCTCGGTTCTAGGGACTTCTATTTTGGCCTCTTCCCCGGTTCATGTCACCTTCTGTGACTAAGGCCATCAGGTCGATCACGGACTTTCTATCCTTCCGGCGTGCTTCCTCATTTAACAAGCTCGACTTCACCGTCTCTAGGGATAGATGGTTCCCTTCCGGTCTGGCGTTGCCTAATGTGACAACCAATATTTCCCAGCTGTCCGAAAGGGATCCCAACAACAACAACGCAAATACCTCATTGGCAAGAGGTGCTTCTAGAGTGGTGGCCTGATTTATCAATCCCTGGAAGACATTCAGGTGCTCCACCATGTTGGAGCCATCTTGATAGCGGAGTCTCACAATCTTCTGGAATACTAAGACTCTGTTGACAACATTTTTGTTCTTGAACATTATCCCGATCTTCTTCTAGAGGACTTTAGCATCTGTCTCCTCGTTGAAGTTGTTGTATAGAGTCATGTTTATAAAACACCTTATGTATGCCACTGCCTTCAGATGCATGAATTCCCAAGTCGATGCATCGATCTTGTCAAGCTTGGTCTTGCCGTATTGCACCAACAACCATAAATCTTTGCACACCGACATGTCCCGCATCTTCGACTTCCACACTGAGTAGTTGGAGCCAATTAACTTGAACATTCCACCAAAATATTCGTCCATCTCGCTCTAGTACTAGTTTGATGAGGATTTGACTGGCCACAACCAGTTAACAGGAGTGCGTATGCGGGTGTAAAGATCGAAATGACAGAAAACATGAAATATAAGTATAGAGACACAAGTAATTTTAACGTGGAAGCCCTAATAGGGAAAAACCACGGGAGTCCACAAACTCCAAGAATTGTATCATTATGGGATAAAGAAATACAACAAGGAGCTGCAAGGCAACAAACATTGAGCTCTTCTTCATCAGATTGACGAATATCAAGGAGTTACACACACACACACACATTATCAACTGGTTACATGCAATGATGCATAATCCTTTATGATTTGCCCTAAGTTGTATTTATACTAATACAACTTTAGGGATAATTATAATTCTGGCCCAAATAGGCGTAACAAAACCTATTTACAAATATAACCTTTTTCGGATGCCTATCCGGATCCATCTGGATATGGATCTGGTCTTGCTTCTTCATCGGATCCAACTGATCCGACTCATTTTCCTTCATCTTGTTGGTTCCTCGGAGTCTAGTCTGGCTCATGCTCTCCTTCCCATCCAGAGGGACATGTTTCCTAACATAAAATACTCGTAGCTCTTTATTTGGTTAGCGTTAAAAGTTTCATATCTAGATGGCACAATTGGTAGATCCATTTATTCCATAGAATTCGTTAATTAAAATTAGGCGATTCATCAGTATGCTTGAATGTGGATTGATAGTCGCTCTTGGCTTACCTAACTCGTGAAATGTTGCATGTCTATGTGATTTGGACGACGATCTAATGTGACAGAAACAATTAGTCACAACGTAACTTGTGACTTCTTTCGCTATCTAATTTAACTATATAAGGCTAGGATAAATTTATGCAAGCTATATTAGAATGGGGGGTACAACATTTATATAATTTATGCAAGTGATTGGAGACATCTTCATTTCAACATTACCAACAACGAGCATTTATATGCTTTGCTAGCTATTGTTGTGGAAGATGCCCATTTATTTGAGATGTTCTATTAACTAGCTTGTTTGTGTGTGTGTGTGATAATTACAACAAACTCCATGTGGAAGTAGAGGAAGGCAAAAGACATAAAAAGAAAGAAAAATGCAAAGGGCATGGAAAGAGCTAATCTTGGATGATGATCGCATATGGGATGCCATGCCTCCCGATGCCGAGGCTCGGAAGAGCTCGCCTTGGATACTAGTTGTAGATACCCTTAACAAGTTCAACATTGTGAATATCCATAGTCACAAACCTGAGATTCAGGTGTGTGGCGCGCCCTACACATATAAGATTAGTATAGAAGAGCCCCGGCCGAACGAAAGAAGAGGCCCAATATAGGTCCTTCGTTCACTCTCGCGGCTACGGGCTCAGCAAGTCACGGAACGGGGTCATATTCTCTCCCGATGTGTCGGTTTTTTCTTCGCTTAATCCATCTCCGAGTGGGACTACTCCAAGGACCTCTGATTATCGTGATAACATCATTTCGCTCTTAGTTAACCCGAGACCTCGATTCAACAATAGTTTTGGGACATGGAATCAAATGCACTTTGGGATGGAAATTCGTCATGTAGAAACTCGAACTTGTGATTGTGGATGCAATCATTCGATGTCACGGACTATTTCCGGAGATACCTCGTGCAACTCATGACCATAGTTCTCTCATGGCTTCCCCCGCCAACAACACAATCCATCCATCAAGAAGATGGTAGAGGAGGACATGTGAACGGCTTTTTTGAGGTTCTATCATCAAGAGCTTGTCACGTCACGTCCTGCAACGGGCTTGTCTGCTTCTTGCTCAATCACTACTATCACTACCATCACTACCAGGTGTTGGTCATAAACCCTCTCACGAGAGCCTTCCGAATGCTTCCCAATCCAACGGAGAGACCACAAGGAGCCCATGACCTTAGGAACTTGTCATTAACCATGTCATCAACATCGTCTGGTTTGGGGTATTTGGTCATCCTCCACTATGGCACCATTGGCCCAATGCTAGTCTACAATTCCGAGTCCAATGTGTGGACGTCCCACAAATCTTATGCTACCATAACCGCCACATCTTTGAGGCCGTTCCAATGTGAATGCAATGTTTTATTCAAGGCAAAGGACACCTTAAAACGATTGAGCGGGTTTGATGCGGAGGCAACGAGTCAAACTCTTGCAACACGTGCCCGGGGTACGCACCACATTTGTACACAACTTCTGTGCTACTTAAGGGAATCATTTGTTGCACAACCATGTCTTACTTGCTGGAATTGAGACTACCATATGATGAGGATATTCCGGCACCTCCCGTCTTCCCGTTGCGCTCGACAATCCCTCCCCTTGTGTATGATCTTGGCACCAATTCTTTGGTCTTCCTTGCCACTCAACACTACCTGTGTTGGTCTTTGTGGTGTAGAACCTTCCCCATGGGCAAAGGTTTAGCACCTGATTCTCCTATCTCCTATCTAATATGTCTATATGATGCAAAATACTAGGATATACAATAACTTGATTTGCCTATATATGTCTATATGATGCAAATACTAGGATGTATAATAACTTGATTCGCCTATCTATGTCTATATGATATGCAAATACTAGGATATAAAATAACTTGATTCTCCTATCTATGTCTATATGATATGCAAATACTAGGATATAAAATAACATAGTTTTGGCGATTGGATTGTGTTATTATGAGTTATGATGATGATGATACATGTGTCAAGTGACGTGAAATTTTATCTTTCTTAACTGCGTCAAGAGTTGATGTGGCATCGAGATCATTGCGAATGAAATCAAACATTTGTGCGAAAATGCATTATCTTCGCGAGAATATATTTGCTCATTCAATATCAATCATGCAGGTGCTTTCTTCTCTACCTCAAAATACATATGATATTGTCTATATGTAAGTAATCTAACATGGTATTGGTGTGTTAAATACAGTTGTGGAAAAATTGAAATTGGAGAAATGACGATCGAGTAGAGTACTGTCACTAATTTCACAAACCCGTTTCATGAAATACAAGTTATACACAGAAATCATACCATTGATATAGAATTTGTGATCTTCAAGGGCCTAGGGATAATGTTATTGGTTCAATGGGTTATGTCTATGTTCTCCAATTGGCCATCCTTGATGGAGATACATTATTGATTCAATGGGCTATGTCGACATTCTCCAATTGGTCGTCCTTGATGGATATACATAATTTATTGATTCAATGGGCTTTGTACATTCTCCAACTGGTCATCCTTGATGGAGATACATAATTTATTGATTCAATGGGCGATTTCTAAATTCTCCAATTGGTCATCCTTGATGGAGATACATTTTGGGAATGAATCATGAAGCCCAATGCAAGAAATGAATGTTATAGAATCATGTATGTGCAACCATGCTTATCATAGGCAAGGAACTAGCCACAGGTGAGAAGGCTTAAAGGCTTTGAAAAAACTACTAAGATATGTAGTCATTTGAGATCTCCTTTGAACTAAGATATGATGTATTCATTTGAGATCTCCTTTGATCTTGGATTGATTTACATTTCTTCCATTGCTTCATTTCTAGAGTAGATGCCAATTGTGCAACTTGGTCCATTCACTTTTATCCCCGTTTAGCTCTTCCGCTCCTCTAGGATATGTTCACAATCACAATTGCTTTCACCAATACCAAATGTCACATACCCCTACTTAGATAATTGGGCCTAGTCTCATAGAGAACCCTAACAAGATTTTTCAAAACCTCCTTGTGATACTCGTCCCTTCAAAGAAAATCCGAGTAAACATGCTACACCAAACTTTTGGCACACACTAACAAAATTCTCTAAATAGTAAACATATTTTCAAATTTCAATTCCAAATCCTGATTCAAATCTATTCGTAACAAATAATATGTCAATCGAATCACATTGGATGAATTTAGATGTGGAGCGTGGGTTTCTCCTAGTGAACCTAGCCATTATTAAATACTTGCATATGATTAAGGAGTAGAGAAAGACATGTCTTATACAATAACCCCTAGAGTAGCAAGTGTGATTTGTGTAAGCTCCTATATTTCCACAAACTTCCAAAACGAGAACGAACTAGGCTTATTTTAAGATATTCAAAACATCTTTGAATGTTTACCCCCATATGTCCATGATTCCCCATCTAAATCTCCATGAGCACATAATATGCATTTATTATGCACATAAATAAGTTGGCGTAAATATCAAGCAAAGTGTGATCATGTAGAGAATAATGTCATCACTTTGGAAGGTTGGGACCTCAGGAGCACCATTTAGAATTTGAATTAGACCAAAAACTAAAAAGCACACTAAAGCCTTGTCTATATGAAGATATCGACATAGAGGTTTGATGACATTTAGAAAACATGGTGGGCACCCACCATAAACATGAGCATTTTGACAACGTTGAACACGTGGATGGTCTCACTGCGCAATTGTCCATGGAAGCTTTAGAACAGGTGCACTTCTCTCCATTGAGAATAATTATCACATCATCCAAAAAGAGTTACAACTTGAAGCCACACATGCAATTTGTTTTTTTCTCGGATCTTTCTTTTACGAAAATGATGGCGAAGATATTATGAGGTGGCAATGATGGGAAATAGGATGTCTACCACGTCACCTGAACATTGTCTAATAACGTGTGGATAGCTGGCCCCGCAACCCGAGGAGCTAAAGCCTATTTCTCTTAGATTGTCTATAAATTAGTTTGTTTCTTCTTCTTTTGTGTGTGTGATATTACAAGCGACTACACAAATAGAAATTGACAATGGTTCGGTTCGAGCCTTTATTGACTGAGCGTTTCCGGTTAAAAAATCTCTAAAACCGTTTGGTTTGAGCTTGGAATTTTTGTAACGGTTTTGGTTTAAACAGTTTCGTGCTTAAGTTTTAATTTTATTTTTAAAAGGGTACTCTAACATTGCTACAAAAAGCAAATAAAAGAGAACCCCCAAAAAAGCAAAGCTTGATAATGCAAAGACAAAAAAGCAAAAAGCAAAACTACATCATAATACATTTAAAAGACAGATGTAGAAAAAAGAGGCCATCCATCCTGCATAGCAACAAAACTACATTTTTTTGATGACCTAAAACAAGCTAAGGTCATGTATGCCAACATTTGATTTGATTCTCAATTATACTTCTCGAAGGACTTCTACGATGCGTGTGGGTGATATGGTCTAAATTACATGGATCTTGCATTATTTTACTCACAAAATTTAAATTCGATATGGTATCTTATCTCATCTTTTATTGAATTATTAATGTTTTTCGTATTGATAGGACCCACCGTCACCCCACTATATGCAGATTGAGGTTGAATTTTGTGAACAACACTAGAAAAGTCAAGAAAATAATCGTGGAAAATAATAAAATAAATAAATAAATATTAATTAGTGTTAGTTATTTAGTTATCAGTTAGGAAGATTGTTTCCTTCATGAGAATGAAACCGCATAGGTGGTGGTCTTATAAAGCCACCACCAATGATTTTACTCATTAGGGCGTTCCAATAGTGTAATATAGTTTTGTGTTTCCCTCAATCTCTATCTATCTCTCCTTTTCTTTGTCTCTCTTTCTCTTCTTTTCCTACATGGTATCAAAGACAACGACCTATACCCTAATAGCCTATCCCTTTCTAAAATCACAAAACACATGCCCTTATCATAATTTAACTTTTATGCCCATACAAAAAGAATCATATCTGTAGTGTCCAAAATCATCAAATAACGAAAGACAATTTTGTGTTTGCCGTGCGCTGATTCGGACAACCCTCTGCAATAATGGCACAATCTATGTTGTCGTCGCAACTCAACATTCGAAAATTTACGATCAAGATATTATCTTACACAAATTATCGAATATGGAAGGCAAGATTAGAATTACTCTTTAAATATAATAAATTATGGCATATAATTTCAGGATCGTCTACAAAACCTGAAAAAGGAGTAGAACTTGAAGAATATGATAATTCAAAAGACCTATGCGCAAGAATGGAAATTCTAATGCACGTAAGTGATGGCAACGGAGAAACATTGCGAAAAATGGAGACGACCCATGAAATGTGGAAGCATTTACAAACCATCTACGAACCAAAAAACGATATCCAACAAGCGCATACACTTCAAGCGCTTGTTAATTACAAAATGAATGACGAACAACTGGTTGGTCAATTTCTTTCAATATGGCAAAAGAAATTAGATGATGTGTTAACTTCGAGATTAGAAATCCATGATAAATTACAAAAGATTCTCCTTCTTGGTGTTCTTCCTCACTCGTGGTCCACTTTTAGAACCACCCAAACTCAATAAATTGTCCAACTTTAATTGATCTTCTTGCAAATATTAGACATGTGTTCACAAAGGTCTTCAAATTCAACTCCAAGCGTGGCAATGGTCGCATACAAAAAACAAAAGGTTCATCCAAAGAGGAGAAAGGTCAAAGCCATGGATAAAGAAATATCAAAACACTAAAGAAGGAGCAATGCGGTTCAACAATACCTATTGTAAAATATGCAAACGTACTAATCATGCAAGTCAAATTTCAAGAATTATCAACCTTGGAGGCTTGTACAAGCCCATCTTGTTGAAGAAGAGATGGATGATGATAAAACCATAGGAGATGGATACCAAATTGGTGACAAGTATGACGATGTTCTTCAAGCATTCATTGCCGAATCACTTTCCGCCACGACTCCAAATCCAAGTAAAGTAAATGACAT
>NW_028231409.1:0-13267 GCF_043228905.1 Azolla caroliniana | reverse complement strand
GGAGAGGTTGATATGCCGCAACGAGTATTGGTCCCCCTTCATAAGCACACCATGCTTGGAGAGTCATAGCCACGCTAGATGCGAATAGCCCCTACATGCACAACATCATCAATTCATCATCATCGCTACTCCAACATTAATGTTTGTTTACGTTAACGAAATATGGAAAAGCCATATGAAAACTCCAAAGCAAAAGAAAAAAAAAACAAACCCCGTATAAAATGGCCGAGAAGTCCGAAAAAAACGTTGAAGCCCATACGCTAGGTGTTCTTTCCACACATATTGCTATCGATGCAAGCTGGATACTTCCAAATACATACGTAAATGCTGTCACCGATAGTTGTGCGGGATAATCTTTCAGAACTGGCTTCTATCGAGGGTGGAAGTCACAAGGAAAAAGAAAAAACATTAGATCTTTTTGATGAATTTGGCCATAGTTCCATGACATTACACAAACCGAGCTTTTCTTCAAGTACTATACCTGTATGATGAACCATATGGCCCATGTTAAACAATTTCCAAGAAGACAGAGAACCCCCCATTTCGATGATGCATTCGAAGAAGACCCCAACATTACTAACCTTTGAACAAACGATCCTCCAACTGTGAGTAGTGACGGATCTTTGTATAATCCGATCACCATAGCTCCACTAACAGCTATGATCATCCCCAATACCTTTGCTTTCCCTTCTCTTGTTTTAAGCCTTATTTTCTCTATCCTAAAGACACAAAGGTAAAAAGGTCAAGAAAACAATGCTTTTTACTGACAATATGAAGGCCTCTTTCCAAGAAACAGTTCAAACCCATGTAAAGATAAAAACAAGCTTGAAGAATGAATCTACATGCAAGCATTTTGTCTCTATCCTAAACACACAAATTTTTACCCAAAAAACAGCAAACACAGGGTTCATGGTGGTATTAAGTTGCTTTAGCGATCAAAAGGTCAAATTTCAACAGCGATTGCTTAAAATCTTCACTATTTTAAGAGGTTATATTGAAATAGTACGGCAACTCTATTGTTCGCTTCTATCTTCATTCATGATTATCTTAGTCAAAGTTCGAGGAAGCCATATCACATCGATTTTGCACTCCCATCAAGTTTTGTGTAGACTTTTTTAACACATATTTTCTTGTATCAATTACAGAGCATTTTTGACATTATCAATATGCACCTGAGTAATGAAGCTAATGCAAATGTCAATGCAGGCGTCAGGTTTTGCATGGTAGCCGTGAATGTTGCCGAGGTATAGGTTAGTCCTGTAACAAAAAGCATCTGGTTGCTGCAGATTCTGAAAAGAAGAAATTCCACACAGCAACGAATACAATCAAATCTTCATACAAGGTCCAATTGTGTACAAAATGTTCACAAAAGAAGCTAGTTAGGCTGGAGGAGTTACCCAATTAAGCCGGTAACAAAAAACTGCGAGAGTTTAGTAAAGGTCAACGTAGGACGGGCGTTCCTGGCAAGGAAAAATGATAAAGAAGAATCTTAGATCATTTTTTATTCAGAATTCAGTGTTCTGTACTTAGATCTTACAACATCAGTAAAACATTGAATAGATGAAGCTGAAACATACTCTGATCTCATAGATCCTGCCATTATAGCTTTACATTAGTAGGAGAAACTTACGTACATCAAGCAAATACATATCCCCAATTCCATGAATTCTGTAATTTTTTGTTAAAACCACCACTAAAAACTCTTATAAGACCTTAACCACCAAAACCCTTATATACAATCCTAAACCTGAAGCCGTTCTATGTTTATGCAGTTAATCATACATTCCCAGCACATTATGTGAAATTAACACAAGGTCTTCTGATGAGGACCTTACACCTTCGAGAATGATGGTGACACAATAAAGAAAACATTACTGAAACCCTAGAAACCTAGAATTTTAAATCCTAAACCTCTAAAACCATTACCCCTCAAAAATAAAAAAATCCAACCACTTAAACTATTAAAGGACTTACATAGAAGTTGCTTTTCAAGAAAGAAAGAATGAATGAATGAATGAATGAGGCATGACCAAGGCAGCCCCATAAAAGCCCTAAATTACTAATGTCTGGTTCTTTTAGCCAAGCAAACCATACATTACTAACTGACATCATGCATAATCATCAGAAATCAGGTAGAACCCTCACCTTTCTAGGATGAAGGCCAAAGGTGCGACAAAGACAGCCGCGATGACATTCCGGTACACGAGGAAGATAGCTCGACTACTTGCAGAGCCATTCGAGAGGGCAGCACGTGCCAAGATCCCAAAAACTGCATAGAGAATCTGAACCAAAGCGGACGCCGCATGAACCCTACCATACAAGAAAAGAACCCGGGACTCCGTCGAGATATAACTGAGAAGGGGTTTCAGCATTGGGGAAGTCACTCTTCTCATGCTCATTTCAGAGCGACTATGGATGGAGTTAAGGTCTTTTGTCATATGTTGGCCATGGAAATCAAAGGTTTTTTCATTGGTAGAGTTGTTTTTGGCGTCCATCAAAATATAAGAGTTTCTTAAGATTGCAATTTGAAGATCAATGAGTTCGGAGCAAAGTAGGCTTTCAATGGAATGAATCAATCAATCGAGTCCAAAATCTCAAAGCTATGAAGAACTGATTTAAGGCCCACTTACAAAACTTTGGTTCGATGTTAAATTTAGGGTTTAGAAAAATTAAATAATTAGAGTTTAGTTTAGAATCCCTACCCTTTGATAAATTTCGGATTTCAATCAAATCTAAAACCTTTGATGAATTACGGATTCCCTAAAATTTGGTAGAGTTAGGACTCATAAAAAATGCACACTTACTAAAATATAATTCTCTGAGATGAACCTAGGGTTTCTGCATTCTCTCACTAGGGTTTTGTACCCACTATAAATTTGGATATCTGAAATAACTTTAGAGCATTGGGATTGAGGTCTTACTAGAATATTTACTTTGATTAGGGTTTTGACAAGAAAATAATATCCTCGATAGGGGTTTACCAGAATATAATACGCTTAATCAGGGTCCCCCCAGAATATGATACTCTTGCTTAGAGTTATACAAGAAAATAATACTGTTGATCAGGGTTTTAGTAGAATACAATACTGTTGGTTAAGGTTTTACAATAGTATAACAGCTTTGATTAGGGTTCTACCAGAATGTAATGTACTTTATTGGAATTTTAGAGCCCTTTACCTTATTTGGGTCTATCTTTGATATCCTTCTTTTAGGGTTTCTTCTTCTTCTTCTTCTAGTCTACGTCTTGATTAGGGTTTTAGGGTCACTTACCGAAATTGGGTCTCTCTCTGATATCCTTTTATACGGGTCCTTCTTCTTCTTCTTCTTCTTCTTCTTCTTCTTCTTCGCTCTCTCTGTCTCTGCCATTGCTATAGAGCGTAAGCTCAAAGCTATGGGCAGTCGTCATCTTCAGACTATTATTAGTTCCTGAGAGTATGTATGTATGTATGTATGTATGTAATGTATGCATGTAAGGCCTCTCTCTAAAAAGGAATAATTCAGAAAACAAAATGACTTACAAGTCAATGTGATGTGATAGCATGTGATGGATGTGCTTGGTCTCTGCCTCCTGCGCCAAGCCGGATTAGAGCTCATGACCACCATCAGACTCGAGCTCGTGACCATCATTAGACAATGGCATGTGATGCCTTTTTGTGATGTGCTTGGTCCGCGCCAGGCCGGATTCGAGCCTGTGACCCCATCATCGGATTCAAGCTCATGACCATCAAGACAGTGGCATGTGATTGCTTTTGTGATGTGATTGATCCACACCAGGCCGGATTTGAGCTCGTGACCATCACTAGAATTCGAAGCTCATGACCATCAAGACAATGGCATGTCATGTGCTTGGTCTGCCGCACTAGGCCGGATTCGAGCTCGTGACCATCATCAGATTCGAGCTCATGACCATCAATCATTGGGTATCAATTATCATCATCACATGAACTGTTGTTGTTGGTGGTGGTGGTGCGGTGGTGTGAGTGTGTTTGATTCAATGTGGGTTTATTGTTTAGGGTTTAGGGTTTGACCATTGTGTATCAAAGCTTCCAATCCGAACCAACGATGAGGCTAAGCCGAGTGTTTCTGTTTTTGCAAAAGTCCAGCAAACTAAGGTTCTAACCACGACCGGTCAATCAGTCAACTCAATCAATAGATAGCCCCCCCATAGCTTAACCTTTCACATGCGGGCATCACCTGGTTTCCTTGAGTTTAATCCCGAGAGTGCTTATCCTTTGCAGCCTCGCTCAATTTGATAGGATTCGAATCTTGTTGCGCTCGGCCCCCAATCTTGTTTAACTTTTACTAAACCTTTTGAATGAAAATAAATAAATGAAGCAAGCATTTGTGTGCATTGAAATTTGTCTTTCGTTCGACAATATTTCGATACCATTTCCATTTATTTTTTATAGTTATCACCTCTTCTGTGTATGCCATCTAGTACGCAAATGATCTTGTGCATATGCCATGTTTGACAAGGCATGGCTTGGCCTTTGACTTTTTGAGCCAAAGAAGTGGAAACAGTCTTGTCCCTAGGGATACAATCCGATGCTTGACATCGCGTAACAACCTTAGTTCTAGTTTTGTACTTGGTGTTGGATTGCTCAAAGCAAATCACGTTTTTTCTTGATGAATTGCAACTTTTGTAACTTTAGGTTGTCACAATTATTATTTGCTCTTGGCTTTTGGCAGGAATAAAAACAACATGCAAATTGTTATACTAGCAAAATGACGGATCTGCAGTAATATACTCTAAGTTCTTGAAAATTTCGCGAGGATGAGGTTGTGTTTAACTTGGAACCATTCCTCCGAATGATCACTTAAACTAACTAGTGGACTATAATCAATCAAATACATGTTCATTTCCTAAAAATATATATTTCAAGATTTTTCAAAGAGTGTCAATTGTCAAGTAGGTCTTTGTCCCATGAACATGCATCAAACAAAAACACAACAATGAGTGAAAATGGATTCACATGTGCGTGCTCGCACACATGGGTACATCTTGAACGAGGTGGTGAATTGTTTAGGTTTTCTTTCTAAATATGATTTGATGATACTAAAGGACTCAATAAAACCACAAAGCACTTGAAAAACTGTCCAATGCCTAGATCATGACTCAGGAGGAGGATCATATTGAAGCACTCTGATCGGTGTCAACCCGATCGAAGCACTCAGATCGACCTGAGTCTCCCTAATCCTCATGCAACAAGTCATCAATCATCAATCATCAACCATCAATAATCAATCAGCAACCATCATCATCATCATCAATGCACAAAGTTACAAGCAAGTCACACCAAGCATGATGATTGAGTTCATAGGACACATTCGGGATTGAATCTCTCTTGTTCTCTTCCTTGCTCTGATCGGATTGACGATTGAAGGACCTGGATTGGGGGAAGGCAGGATGCGCATGCGTGCGTGTGCGTGTGTACGTAACGGAACACAACCTCTACCAAAGGCAAGGAAAAACACATTCTCTTCTCTTATGTGTTTCTCTGGTCTCCTCCTCCTCTGTTTCAAGTGTGAAAGGAATCTTGAATATGCCCAAATCAAAATGTATGAAAAAACAGAGGAACAAGAGAGAGAGAGAGAGAGAGAGAGAGAGAGAGAGAGAGAGGTTTACAAGAAAAAAGAAAGAGAGACAGAAGGACATATCTGTAGGGCTCTCTCTCTCTTTCTCTGTGAGTCCATATACATATATGATATATATATGTGCAGCTTTCTGAAAATCTGTTTTGATCTATGGGGGAATCAACAAGAGTGTGGAATCATAGCTATATGGCTTCTCTGCTTGGTCTTGCTGCTGCCTCTTCTGCTTACGCTCTTCTTAGATGTGATTTCTTCTCCAACTGTTTCATCAATCCCTCATCTGAAGTAGGAATATCACGCCATGATGATGATGATCCACGACATTATGAAGATCTCATGGCCAAAATTCACATGTTGGATAAGTAAGTTAATTCTTATTTCTTTCAATTTGTTCCTCTTTTCAGTGCTTTTTTTTTTTACTCTGTTTCCTAATTCAAGAGATTCACGTCAAATAACAAAATTAGCTTATGAGAAAAGTCTGTGACGATTAAGTAAGGACATATCTGAGACTGGTTAGGATCATAAGAAAGATCAAGGTTAATCATTGTGTATTTAAGAAGATTAAAGCTAGAATTGAGTCTGATTGATTACAAAAGTAAGCAAGATCAAGGCTAATTAATGGGGAATAATTATAGAGTTCTCCTTTTGGGTTCTTCTCTCAAAATTTACATGCATCACTTCCTATTTATCCTTGGATACCTCCTTTTGCTCTCTATCTTCTTCCATCCAAGGTGCATTTCTGGCTTGTCTTTCTGTGGCAAATTTTACATGTATTTATCTAGGTTTTCTCTTGCAGTGGAGGCACACTTTTCCTCTGCTACTTGACCCTTCTTGAGATCTATTTTCATATCTTGGCTCATAGAGACAAGTTCAGCATGAGACGTGGTTGTATATCTCCAAAAGGAAAAAGGCAAGGGAAAATGGGGACCTGATTCGAGATCTATAGGGTATGCCATGGAGTTAACTGCTTCCAACAACTGAAGGGGCAACCCTGGAGGAGCAGAGGATGAACTAGCAAAATACTAGACCAGATTCCTGAAATGTAAAGATATAGGGTGTGATTATGTTGACTGACTTTCTTGGAAAAGAGCACAATGCACTCAAGCTCACTTGCATTGCCATTGCAAGCACTTTACAGAGGAATTCAAGCCATGAATAAGTAGGTGAAACAACTGGGGGAGGAGACAAAGTATATCACATGCTACAACCGTTTAAATTGGAAAGCCGAAGTCTGCATTTACATGTTTTTTAATGAAGAACAATCCTCTCATGGCAGACTGGGAATATGAACTCTCCCCCATCTGTTCGACTGACTAAGGAAGATGGGAAGCATGGTTCCTTGGTCAGGGAAATAAATACCACAAGAACTTCCCTTCTCCAACATGATCAACCAACTCCCATACAATGAATTCATCAAGCACATCTTGCAAACAACTATGGATTAGAACTGATCAATATGGGAGAAAAACCTGACCTGACCATCCTTATGCTTAGGATCTAATAGCCCTCCACAATGACTGCAAGAATATGGGGATATGGGGTCAGAATGATTCATCGTAGAAAAAATTCTTCTTTCACGAACTTCTGGGAAATGTAATGGCTGGCTCAGTAGGATAGAATGGTAATAATTACAGCTTATATATGACCTGCCAAGAGTAAGCAGGGCACATAATGAAAGAATGGGTATTGTAACCACCAAAAGGACTGAATCTCATAAGCCCACAGGCAATCTGGATCCCATTCTCTGGCATCCTCTCTAGATTCCCTCATAATTAATGGTCAGAAGGTTGACTTCTCTGCCCACACTGTACACATTAAAGGGCCATTTCCTAGCCTAGGGTAGGAGTGAACAAGTATATATACTGTCTGGGTAGGCGGGTATGCCCATGAGAAGCTAAGTATGTTTTGGCTGTTAATGAATAGACAAATGAAATGTTAACACCAAACTGACCTATGAGACCAGAGGTTAGAGTCATGTAAATCTTGTAGAATGTTTGGTGAATAAAGCAAAATTAAAATGTACCTAAACTAGGTACCTGCACTATGTGACTATCGAAGAACAATTATACAGGGACTATCGGGGCAAGTAATGCAGAGGATAAAACGTGCAAGATGAATCTATTTTACCGAGAGAAGAACATGAGCTTGCAAGCCCATGAATGGTCTCATACAATGATGCCATGAATGGATGGTAGTGAATTGCATGGGAGATTGTGCTTGATCTTGGACAATTTTACTGTATATCCTCTAACACATGGCAACATCTTCTATATAATGTTTTGCATATGCTGGGCATCTGGATCAAACCAAATGAATTGCTCAGTCAAGCAAAGTCACCCTATGAGGTTATGCTTGTGCTTGCATTCCTAGTCTATTGACCCAGCTGTTTGAAGAAATCTTGACATCTACCTTGGTACATACCCCACTAATCATGTACAACTTGGAACAAACTCTCTAAATTTGTGGATCTCTTGTAACAAATAGCCCCAACATCTCTGATCATAGAAGTTCATGGCATGGGAGAATTGGTTCCATTAAAAATAATATATTAGTAACAACATTCATAGAATAATATAATATTAAGTAGCTAGTGGGGAAGAGAGACTATTATTTATAAACAAGTGGTCTATTAAATTCATGAATATATATGCGATATTATTTAGGAGGATTGTAGTAGTACTACTAATTATAATGCCTATGCAGTCACAAAAAGGATGTAGGATACTAGTATAGGTAGAATATAGATATACAGCCTATTGCGAGGTAATTTTCATAATGACGATGACGATGACGATTGGTCTCATCCCTGTCGTCCTCATTGTTGATGTATGCGACCACACATCGTTGTCTACCTTGATGAGGGAGTTTTTATTGGCACTGGATGGAACCTGTAAATTTTAGATCTGATTGTTGTGATTATGGATGAGATTGTCATCATATGTCCTTACTCGAAAATCACCAGAGGTCAGAGTAGAGACAATGTGGATGCCGGTTGGTATTACTATTGCTGTCGTTGACAATTAGTAGGTTGTTATTGATACCATCATTGATGTTATGAAGTGAGTGATTATGAATGACAATCTCAATGTTGGGGTGGGGTAGGGATCATGCAGTTGAAGCAGCAGCTAGTATTACTATGCAAGAAGTGCTGTGGAAACTTCTTAAACTCTAATAGTTGACTCCAGTAGCATATGCAGTGTTCTTCGAGTCTCTGCTTTGTATGACATAGATAATTTATCCACAAATCAGGAGATACACTTCTATCCCTATCTCTCCAACTGATTTGATGAGATATGGATCTGTCTAATGATGCATCTCAATCTTTTAGGCAAATGGATATCTAGGGGCATAGCCGCATAGTATAAATCCATCACCTCTGATGTGAAGAAGATGGTCTCAATAGAATTCCATCATTGTATCTAGATCATGCGATGGTTGAATCCATGTTCTCCTAGGTATTAGGTGAATGAGATATTTGCCGATGTCTTGGCCAATATCTGTGTGAATGATAGATGGTGCATCCAGGGAGTATCAGAAGATAGGTAGTATATGTCCATACTGAAACCAGGGAATGCAAAACTATGATGCCATTTGCGCATACTAACTTGAAATCGGTACGTCACTTGCCAAATGTGTAGAGACACCAGAGCTAATCTGATGTATTTATGTTGATGAAGCTCCCATGTCTGCTGATGCATACTACTACTGCTCAAATCTCTGTAAAAGTGATGTTCAAGAAAAGTTGTATTTTCCATCAGAATGATTTTATGTAAAGGATGCATCCACATGTATTCAGAACTTTTTCATGAAACATGTGTGATGATAGGACTGTGTCCACAGATTGCAACATTATCCTGGACTTGATGTTTTTGGTGCTTTGCGAATTCCTAGTAGTGAAGGCAAAGAGCAGAAAGATTTCGATATCGTAATCCTTACCAAAAGGTCAGTTGTATATGTAAAAATATATTTCAAATTGAATCTGAATACTGTAATTTTTTCATGCAAAAGAGAACTGAAATGCTTCTTTATCCATGTTGCACAAATGGTTTCTGAATAGGAAGCTCTGCATACTTGATGTAAAGAACTGGAGAGGCACAATAAAGAGTGATATTAATGGAAGCTAGTGTCAAACATTTGAAAATGGTTTATTTGTTAGACATGGAAACATCGTAAGCCTCTTGCTTCATACTCTTGTACTTGCATTTGCAAAAATGTTGCAACGATCTATGTTTTTTGCAGAGGTTTAATGTTTTAAAGAGGCTTTTAAATGACTTTTTGGGCGGTAAAAGTTCGACACTATGTTATATGCAATCTAACCAAAAAGAAATTAATTGTATAATAAATTAGCTGGACAATAAAGTTATGGTCCACATTCTTCTTGAGATCTGGTCTAGAATCTTTATGTAGATAGTGTGAGTCTTTAATCTCATCTTCCATTTTTAAATAAATATACAAGATTGAACATATATGTTAGTTCAATCTCTTCCAGTATTTTAAGAGAAAATCTTATGCTCTATATGCATAAGCGAGTTGATGGTAGAAACCTTCTTTCTCGGAAAATGGATATGATTCATGTTGGGCTCTGTGAATCGCGCGAAAACAATATTGGATTGCTTTTAATGCAGAGGTTTGATGGAATAGATGAATGATACATTGCTCGAAAGTTCTTAGAATCATATACAAGATATGATTTTGAACAATTTGTAAATGGAAAACCTCATTTTTTTGGTATGACATGTGGTACATGATGCGTGGTATTGTAGAGTATAGATTTTAGGCAATCATGAATAATTTTTTATGAATATTTTAGAGTACCATGTCATATATGACGTATAGAATTTTAGTGTATGGTTTTTTAGGTATTTATAAAACATAAAATCATGTAATCTTTTTTAGAGGGCACATGGTGTAGTATATATGGGATTCTGATGGTTTTGAATCATCTCATGCCTATATATATGTAGTTTGTAATTTGGGTGATTTATGGAAATGTTATGTATTTGACAGGTTGAGGAAGTTAAAAATCGGTCTATGTTGCTAGAGGCATATCTCTCTGGAAGAGGGTTGGAATTGCCACCAACTTTTATTGATATCATTGTAGTTCTTGCAAATGTGGATAGCAGGTATTTTTTTGTTCGTTTTTATGCAGACCTGGAGCCAGTTCTTGTTTGTAACCCAAGCTCATTTACATAAAGAGAAGATATAATTTTGGCTACCAATTCACAAAATTCTATGCAATGGTAACAGAAACGGCTGAGTTTCTTTTGGTCAAAAATTTCACACTGCAACTATGTATGTATGGATACATACATGCATGCATGCACACACAGACACACATCCATGCATATGCATGCATCCATCCATACATGCATATTGCTCAATGGCAAATGATCGGGTTCAACCCAATGAATCAACAAATATACTGTTATATGGAGAGAAGCAACTGCCAGGGGAAGAAGAATCACAAAGCTATTCCGTCTATGAAGCTGAAGGACCAGATTAACAATCATGACAAATTTTTCATATACTTGATCATTGAACATGTTTTCTGTGAGAACTTTATGAAAAAGATTTTTTGTTGTTGTTAATGGTTCTCACCTTGAGGATCATTTCTTCATCATCAGGCTCAATGAAACCATTCTTGGGCAGTCACAAGTATTCTCTTACAACAGTTGGAGGTGTTTTTGAGGAAGGAGTCGAGCAAGAGCAAGACTTGTTGTGCAAAACTGAAGATTCCGAGAAAGAGAATGATGATATCAAAAGATTTGTATGGTCAGCTACATAGCATCCTTTGCACTGTGCCGTTGTGGGACAGGTGAACCTCTACACCTCTCAAGTTGCAAATTGGTTTGGAAGAGATGGGAAGGATTACCATTTCTTATTGATTGGCCTAGTGGTTCGGGTTCCCGTATAAGCTACAACCTTGGAGTTCAATTGCCCCTTCCCACTCTCCAATTGACTTTAATCGTTTGGCTTCTTGCATTGTAAGTTGCAGCTTTGGTGATCAATTCTCCTCTCCTAGCACAAAATTAATGCCACATTTGATGTATCCATAGAGGAAGGAACTAACATTTTTTCATTGTAGAATGTACAAAACCAATCCTATATTTAAGTTGTACAGATAGGTGGTACTAATGTACTCGCAGTTTTGATCGTCGAATGTACTTACCATTTTTTCCAAGCAACAAAGCTCATGCTGCATTTGAGTTGTACCGATAGAGAATGGTACTAATGGACTCTCAACTTTGGTAGTAGAATGTAGGTCTCATTTTTCCAACCACAATATCCATGCCTCAGTTGAGTTTGACCCATAGCAGCAGACGAGAAATGTAATTTGTCAATTATTCTCATAACTGCAATGGGTTATGTATCTCTATCTTCTAGAATCACATCGGAGGGAGGAGCGATGATGCTTGGAGACTTTATACGGTGTGATGGATGTGATGAGGACATGGAGGCTTTGAAATTGGTAAAAAGATCATGTGTTCGCGAGATGAGGATAAGTATCAATCATAAGCAAAAATCTCGTCTTTTGCGCAAAGGTTTGTCTCTTGTCTTTAACTAAATGGTTTATTTATCTATTTCGATAATTGAATAGTCCAGTCGAAACAAGAGCCTTTTGTGTGGAAGTCTTTGTCTTGACATTGGTATAACTACCAAGAAATAGTTTTATATTTAAAAGTGCATGAGTGACTTTTAACTTGTCACTTTCAATACCCAAATCCTTTTCCAGTCTATATGCTCTTGGAGGAATGAAAGAGAGGGTCTGATACCATGTGTAATGCGCAGTATACTTCCAAGTATCAATCCATGCAATAGAGTAGTGCATTTTGAAGAACAATCTATATGCTTCTAAGGGATGAGCGATCTATAGGTTTTTTTAACAATCAATGTCAATTTTTCAGGGTTAATTTTGAAGCTCGTGTCGTTGGTCGATATCAGGTGCATCATCTGTGATTACCGTGCAAATGCATCGAGAAGAAATTCGGACGAAAATGGAACAGTATGGAATGCAACTGTATCTGGAGACATAGATGTCTTCCGATGTCTCGGAACTCGTACACCTCAAGTATTCAAATTGAGCACATTGATTGCACTTGGGTTGAGTGCTTGAAGGAGGAAAAGTATATAGTTCAACTTTAGATATTTGCACATAATACACAATCAAGACATTGATATGTGGCCTTAATGGAGATCATGAAAACCCAATGAAGGTTCGGAAAGATGAAGTTCTATGTACACATGAAAAAGCATTTCTCTCATTTAAGGAAGAAGTACAAAATGGTTCATGTTAAACCTACACAAATATCTACATGATGATATGGATGGACAATCCACCACCTCTAATTTTTGTATGTGCTATGCATTTTGTAAAGTAAATTTCATGCATTTCTTCATAATTTGGTGTTTCTCAGTATTTTTATATAACTAAATACGGTGATTCTTTGTATCCCTTTTATCATCGTAATTTGATGATTCTCAGTATTTTGTTTTTGTTACATCTATGTTGATGGTTCTCGAATTTCTTTTTGTGAAGGTCTTTCCTTGATGATCTTCAGGTCTGTTCTTATGCCATCATCATTATATCATTTGTGAAGTTGTCATTGTGACCAAATATCCATATTGGGTTCCATACTCAAAATATGATTCGTCATATTAGGTTATCTTTGAGCTT
>NW_028231408.1:0-13268 GCF_043228905.1 Azolla caroliniana | reverse complement strand
AAGAACCTCCTCTCTCGCTAATCATAGCTGAACTGACATAAGAGCAAAATCGGCCATTAGAGACGGCCTCCACAAGCTTAAAATGTTCTAGGTTATTATCCTTTCTCGTTAATATTTAAGCGAAGTCATTATATGTAATGAAAAAGTGCTGCTTCTGCAGAGTCAGCCTCTATATACATATCAAGTTGCGATGATCCGTGTTAAACAATATGATCTTGATCTTCGGAAAACACTGTTAAACAGCACGATCTTCATCGTCAGAAAATTGTGTTAAACAACACGTTCTTCATTTTCAGAGAACTGCGTTAATGGAAACCCTTAGCAAGAATATTATCATATTCTCGTGTAAAACCTGGCCTGTTTGCTTTTTGTGTATAGAGAGAACCGCATTACATCGGAAGCGACAAGTGTTAGATCTGAGAGAACTATTCTGAATCCGTAGTAGGGTGGTTATGATATGTAGATACAGACTATCTGATGGGATGTACTTTATTGAATAAATTCTCTTTTCTAATCCGATGACTGAGAGAAAGAAAGAAAGAAAGATATATTAACGTCTTCTAAGGCCAAAAAGAAAGAAAGAAAGATATATTACCGTCTTCTAAGGCCAAATTTGGCCCATGAGACAATTGGGTTACAACAAAAATGAGTGTTTATCCAATCATCAAAACTAAAATAAAAGAAAATAGCTTAAGCTAAGAAAGTACTAGTAGTGTACAAAACTTTGCACTAAGCCTAATCTCATTTCCACCCAAGTGTCTCAAAAAGAAGTGGGAGGTCAAAAGTTTTTGGTGTGGGTGTGACCCATGGTCCCGATGCATAGAGTGCCCTAGCCATGGCTTCTAGGCGGTGTAGTTCACGTTCCTTTATTTTCTTTATTGCTTCTACATCTCGTCGAGTTGCTTTGAAACCCGGCATCCAAGGGTGTTTGGTTCTTCTTTGATTTTCTGCTTCATCAAGGAAAAGCCCGAGTGATGTAGGTGTGTTGACATTCATTGTCTCCCCCTGTTCTTGAAAAACTTCATTTGTTACATGTTGGTAAACATTGGCAACATTATTATCAACGTTTTGTAACTTATTCTCTCTGTGTTGTTTCAATTCTAAGATGTATTTACCTAATTTCTTTATATCTAGTGTATCTAATAGTTTAGGGAGGGTGAGAGAGGAACCAAGTATGTCTTGGTATTTTGCCCTTATCTCGGCATAGGTTGGGCATTTGCATGTAAAATGGTACTCATCCTCTATCTCTATGTGGCATAACCTACATATCCTTTCCTCCCTAGGGACTCCATTAGTACACCCATTCTCAATCTCAAGTTGGTGAGATGATATTCTAAGTTGACCAATGGCAACCCTTAGTGCATGTGGTAAGAATACATCTAGATATCTTGGTCACGTGATAAAACCTAACTTAGAGAAGTGCATAAAGTGTTCCTTATAGTATGACATTTTAGATGGGAGTGGCTCTAGTGGGGTGATCCATTTATACCGAGTATAAATTTGCCATATTTCTTGACGTATTACTTTATTACGGTCCTCATGAGAGATTAAAGTGTTATCAGTCGTTTGGTCGTACTTAAGGGGGGGGGGGGGGGGGGGTTATTAATGTCTAGACCGTTGGCAAGAAGCCAACTCACCATCATGCCATACCATGAGCTAGTATAGCCAGACTCATACAGTGCTCGAGAAGTGTTAAAGGCTTGATGGGATATTCTATCAAGTGGTTGGTTATGTATCCTGTGGATAAAGACTACAACTTGAAAAAGTGCTTCTAACATAGGGGGTAGAGTGAACTCAACCCTAATAATGTCATGTGGGACCGACGATTTGCTTCGGAGTTGGCGTGATAACATCATCACCAATGGTCTCTCTAATTGCATCCACATGAAAGATGGTAGTCCTGGAGCCCAAACCGCTGATGCATACATGAGAGAGGGAGTCACTAATGAGTCAAAGAGCCACCCTTTAGTTCGTGGCTCTTGGAAGTATGCTTGGTGGCATTGTCTCTCGAGGAGTGAGAGGGATGCATGTCCTCTTGTAAGTCTATCCTTCGCTGCTTGTGTCATCGAAAATTTACATGAGCGGGCATTGAAAGTGACTCTGAGATAGACATATGATCCAACCACCTCAACTGGGCTATGGGAGATAGTTAGGTGACACTTAGATCTAACTTGGGCCGACGTGTGGAACATAAGGACTTTAGTTTTCCCTAGATTCACTACCAATCCTCATTGTGTGCAAAAGTCATCTAAGGCATTAAGGTGCCTTTGTAGGTCGTGCTCGGATTCAGAGAACAAAACTATGTCGTCTGCATATAGCAAGATACGCACCTACGTATCCCCAAGGACTACTCCATTGCCTCCCTAACGAGCAATAAAATCTGTGATCTCATCAATGTAGATCCCAAAAAGAGTCGGAGATAAGGGGCAACCTTGTTTTACACCAATAGTGCTAGTGAAACTATCGGATATGCCACCTGGGCATCAAACACACCCGGACACTTGTTCATATAGTGCGTAGATGGCCCAAACCATGTCATCTGGTATCCTCAAGCTCTTAAGCCTATTAAACAACCACTCTCTAGGGACCGTGTCAAAGGCTTTGTGGAAGTCCACAAAACAACAATATAGTTTCTTCTTGCAAGCCTTAGTCTGGTCAATTAAGCATCTAAGTGTGAAGATATGATCAATAGTGGAGAAGGCTCGTCTAAAGCCAGCCTGTTCTGTTTGTCGTGGTGGGAACTTTCCTAAGTGTGTGTGTGTTTGTCGTGGTGGGAACTTTCCTCTACACATAGACTAACAACCGGCAATGGTTCGGTTTGGTTCTGTTATGATATGGAGAGAGAGACGATCTGATGGTATGTATTTTATTGAATGAATTCTCGTTTCTTATCTCATGACTAAGAGAGAGAGAGAGAGAGTGTGTGTGTGTGTCCAAACTGAACCATTTACTAATTTTGAAACCTTAACCGAACCAAACCAATCAAACCACAAAACTATTAAAGTGAAACCGTTTAAACTGAATTGTTAGACAAAAATCCAAGCCATTAAAACACTAAAATTGCTCTTTCATGGTTCGGTTTCGAGGTCGACAAAATTTAAATTTTAAACTTTTTTATTATTTCAAAATTTTAAAGATTTTTTAGAGAATGTGAGAATTAGGCTTAAAAATGAAAAGGTTGTTTAAAAATAATAAAATTAATTTAAAATATTTAAAAACCATCGAACTCTTAAATAATTTAAACCATGGTTTCAATCCATTAAAATTGAACCGAGTTGAATCGAAACTAAACCATTTAAAAAAAATTGAACTTGAACCGAAGCAAACCAAACCATTTAAACTATTAAGTTGTGGTTTCACGGTTCGGTTTGGTTTGAATCGAACCATTGTCGATTGTTAATGTAGACCCATCCATCCATCACCCAAGCCAATGTTAAAGAGAAGCCATTTTTCATATGATAAAGATTGTGGGGGTGTAATGTGCGTGTATAGGAAAGAACTTATGAAGCCGTTAGCCACAAAAAGCAAACTCCGTGAGGAGGCAAGTGAATGTATCTGGGTTTGCCCCTTCTATTGGAATAAATGACTTTTATCATAGTATAGGTGAATATCATTCATCGGCTATCGGAGAAAAAGATTGTGTGTGGAACAAACTCCTTGAGGGGGAGAGTGAATGCAAACCATATATTATTGGCATTGATATGACATTAGTAAAAATAAGTCAACAAGGTTCGGAAGGGAGAGTGTTGGTAGTTAAAGATGTGGAACAAACTCCTTGAGCAAGAGAGTGAACGCAAACCATATATCATTGGCATTGTTATGACATTAGTAAAAATAAGTCAACGAGGTTCAGAAGGGAGAGTGCCCGTGGTTAAAGTATGTGTCTCTGGCCACAGTGAATGCTAAACTCCAAACACTTGAGAAATATGGTGTTACACACAACTTAATAAGATGGATGCCATTGGACCCATAAAACATTATGGAGAGGATTGTTGTTGAGGTTTGACAGCTTAGGAGGGATGTCTGTCATTGGTTGAAAAGATAAAGGTATGACGAAAATAGGAAAGTTAGGGTGACAAAGTACCATTGTCTATTTTGGGAATACACATTTGTTTGGTCCTTGCTTTAAGTTTTAACTGAAAAGCCTACGTGTCAAAATTCATCTAGTTGATAAGCATGTTGATATCCTATTTGCTTCAAAGCTTTTGGATTTCCTATCAACTTTTATTGATGCCAAACAAAACAACATCCTTCCATTATGTGCATGTCATATTAGCCCACAAGTGTAAAAATATCACCATTGGTCTGACTATAGTTTTAATGTGTTTTTCAATCTTCTACAAAGCCTCCTTCATTTCGACGATTCTCTTTGTAGATAAGATCACACTTTGAAAGTTTCGGGTGTTCAATTCTATGTGGTCTTGACTTTATAGTACAACATATAAGAGCTTAAAAAGTCAAAGGATATTTTTGAGACCATCATTATGCTCGGCCCATAACTCTATGTAGGGCCAAGGAATTAAATTACTTCAAGTTCTTAATATTGCCAACCATAGTTTCTTGTGCTTGAAAGCATCTTAGCATTGGAGTGAACTATGTACTTATCTTTGCTCACGCTTGAGTCATTTTAAAGTTATTGGCATGCTCTTCGTAAGCTCAAGTTGACCACCATTATTGGAGATAACATTGGAACCCATAGATATCACTAGCGATCATAATGAACCGCTCACCTTGTACCAAACAAGCATATCGAATTTGTTTGACTATGATGATGTCACCAAGTCACATTGTTCTTGCAAGTGTCATAATATGGACTATAACCCCAATATTGACATCAACACCACATTTAACATGAGAATGCTAGCCCTACTACCAACATGATCTATTAGAACCCTCTACCAAATGAGGCCCACATATTGTTATATGAATAATATGAAAGACTAATTCTCTAAGTTATTTTAATGGATTAGAAGTAGGATAGTTGGGAAACCATTCGGAACTAGGACAAATGGCTAAGGTTGTACGATATGTGGGAACAAAGCTAAAAAACCCGATCCTTCTACCTTGTTGCCCATAGAAGTAGAGCCGAAGGTTTGTAGATCCAGAAGATAGTCCGGAAAGAGTGTGAATACGTATACCGGATAACTAGGATAATTATGAATATTGATAGATATTATGTTAAGGGGTGGTAGATCCGGAAAGATGTACTGATCTGAATGGACACCGATTTGTATCAGAATCGGCTACCTATACGGAATAGTGCTCGGCCACAACCAAATCTCAAACTCACAATGGAAGAAAATAGGAAAAATAGACAAATAAGGGGACACAAGATGTTATAATTAGGAAAAACCACGGGAGCCCACAGACTCCAACTATGTCTATGAGAAGAGGGATACAATGCAAGACTCAAAAGCAATGACCTCGAGCTCTATGTCTTCGCCAACCGGCAATTACAACAGAAGATACTTTTTGTTTTTTTCTCTCGCTCTCTGTGTCTATACAACAATAATGTGAGATGTTACGTGCGGAAGCTATGCGCAACACAGAATACCGACAGAGGAAAAAAGCAAGTTTAATGGAGAGCTTAAGACATAATGTACGCGGGAGAGAAAGAGAGGGAAAAACACACAGAAAAAACTATATTCGAATAATGTGTAAAAACTCTGTATATAGGATGTGCTCAGAGGGCACTTTTATACAAGTCTATACGGACTGACAGAAATACTGACACGTACTTCAATGCTCATAATTGAGCTCCTGCACTAACTCCCAAATATATTCCCTCACAGAATATCTGTTCAACGGCCTCTCGGTTTCCGCACCGATCCAGCCTCTTGTTGCGCACTAGTTTACGCAATGTTGAGCTTGTATCTCAACACTCCCCCTCAAGCTCAACTTGAGGCTCTTCCGGTCCTTCAGTCCGGTTTCTCTTGACTTCACGCTTCGTTCGCGCTCCTCGACCCATTCGATTACACGCGCCTCGACCCTTACGGTCGAGTTGTCTTCTCGTGCGGCCTTTTCCTGCTCCCTTGCTGTCACGGTGTTGGCGCTTCTTCTGCTGCCCTTTCTTCCGCTTGGCCTTCAGTTGAATCAGCATCTCCGAATCAAACATCCGAGCCGAATTGGCTGCCTCTGATTCGTCTCTGATTTTGTTTGAATTGGCTATCTCCAATTCGTCCTCAATCTTGGCCTTCTCGCCTTGTTGGCTTCATCTCCCCCATGCTTGGCTGGCTCCGGCTCTTTCTTTCGGTTGTTACCTTCTCGTCCAATTCCAAACTCTTTTGCGGATCCGCCTTCGGCTTCTTCAGCCGACACTAAATCAAATTCGTCATCCGATTTGATGTCGTGGTCACTTCCGCTCCATTCATGCTTCTCTCTGTGGTCTTGCGAGACTTTTTCTCCCCCTCAAGTTCGGAACTTCAACGTGCCGCAACCAAAGCGCACCTAAGAATTGCCGCAACTTGTCTAGATCAAGGGGCTTGGTGAAGATGACGGCATTGTGCCGATCCGTTGGAACATACTGAAGTTCGACTTCACTAGAGAGGACACACTCGGGGACAAAGTGGTAGTGCACCTGAATGTGCTTAGTCCGGGCGTGAAAGACGGGGTTCTTTGCAAGTTGGATGTTGCTGAGGTTTTCGCAATAGATCTTCATCGGATCGGACACCTCCACCTGCAGATCCTTAAGTAGCCACTTCAGCCATATGGCTTCGCATGTTGCGATAGCCGCTCCTCGATATTCGGCCTCTGTGCTCGACAATGCAACAGTAGGTTGCTTCTTGCTACTCCACGCGAGCGTGGCGCTCCCAAGGGAGAACGCGAATCCGGATGTGGATTGGATCGCCGGCGTTTCCGGCCCAGTCAACATCTGTACAGCCGACTAGCTGCGCGGCAATATAGGTCTGATATAGTAGCCCCCGGTCCTTAGTGCCACTAATGTACCTGAGTATGCGTTGCGCGCAATGAAGGTGCTCCTCGGTTGGCCGTGCAATGTACTGACTAATCAAGCCAGTCGGGTAATTGAGGTCCGGTCGGGTGATAGTCAAGTATATAAAGCTTCTGACAATTTGTCAGAACCTTTTCGGGTCGTAGACCTTTCTGGATTTGGGGTGAGGCTTCACGGTTCTGTCAAGAGGAGTTGAGATGGACTTATAGTCTGCAATCCCGAACTTGAAGAGCATACTCATTACGTAATGCCGTTGACTGATCATTATGCTTTCGAGGGTTCGGATCACTTCCATCGTGAGAAAGTAATGAAGGTCCCCCAGGTCCTTCATATCAAATGATGCCGCAAGCTAGAGCTTTACGGGGTCAAATTCACCTAAGTCAACGCCGGTGATGACCAAGTCATCGACCTAAAGTAAAATACTAACCGGCCCAAGTCGACCATGCCGGACAAACAATGAAGAGTCTGATTTGGATGTCGCAAATCCTATCCGACGCAATCGTTGCGTGATCTTCGCGTTCCAGGTACGCGGGGCTTGCTTTAGTTCGTAAAGGGACTTCTTCAACCAGCATACCGCCGAAGTGTTCGTTTCAGAGTGAAATCCGGGGGGTTGTACCTTGTACACTTGTTCCTCAAGTTCACCTTGAGGGAACACATTCTTTACATCCATCTGATGTAAGAGCCACCCCTTCGCCGCAGCTACCATAAGCAAAACACAAACGGTCGTCATCTTCACGACCGGCGCAAACGTCTCATCGTAATTGATGCCATGTTGCTGCGCGTAGCCTTTTGCTACTAGTCGGGCCTTGTATCGGTTGACCGAGCTTTCGGTGTTGTACTTGACCTTGTACGCCCACCTGCATCCAATCGGCTTTACACCCTTGGCGGCATCAACCAGTTCCCAGGTTTCAATCTCCACATGTGCGTTCATCTCTTCCTCCATGGCGGCATGCCAATTCGCATCCTTTGCCGCTTCTGCGTAGCTCTCCGGCTCACGCACTTCCGCTACACGTGTCATGTACGCATAGTTTTGCGCCATGTACTCCTTGTATCCGAACCGCACAACAGGGTTCTTCTGGCGGGTAGATCGGCATAACTGCTCATTAACCGATGTTGAGGCCATTCTGGCCGACACAGACTTCTCTCTTGAAGGTCCATCATCGCTCTTCTTGTGGTCAGATTCGCGTCCATCCGACTCGTCCCTATCTGTGTCGTACTCCGACATCTTTTGCTTTCCCTTTTCTTTGCGCGTAAGCCGTCTCTTCGGCTTTCTGCGCGGGGAATGCACGGCCGAGTGTCCACTACTCGCCGACTCTTCATCTAACTGGTCAAACCAACTCAGTCCTCATTCGGTCCACTTAGCCGAAATGAAATCGGACTCTCTTCAAGAGTTCCGACATCGCATTCATCAGGAGACATCTTAGCCTCGTTGACCTCATCTTCAGAACACGGATTGGAACTGAGGTCCGGAGTCGAAGGCAAATACCAAGACGAGGACTCATCGAACACAACATCGTGACTTACGCGAGCTTGTTTGGTTCGGGGGTTATAATACTTATAACCCTTTTGTTCGTCCAAGTAGCCAACCAAGATACACTCCTCAGTTTTCGCATCCAACTTCCTCCGCTTCTCCTTTAGCACATGCACATACGCGATGCTACCGAAAACCCTCCAGTGTCGTAGATTCGGCTTCCTTCCGAAATACAGCTCATGTGCCGACACTTTTTCTTCGATCCGATTCTGGATGTAGACTGGGGTTCGGACCGCTTCGGCCCAATAGAACTTGGGCATGCACTTTTCTTCCAACATTTCCCGCGCCGCTTCCACAACCGACCGATTCTTCCTTCAGCTACGTCGTTCTTCTCTGGCGTATACCTGCAACTGAATTCGCACCGAATTCCCATTTGTTGCAAATAACCGTTGAATTGTCCGGAAAAGTACTCTTTTCTACCATCTGACCATAGACACTTGATCTTCCTCCCTGTTTCCCTTTCGACAAGATTTTTGAGGTTCCGGAAATAGTCAAAGACTTCACTCTTCTTTTCGATGAGGTAGATCATGTGTGCCGGGTGTAGTCGTCGATGAAGGAGACGAAATATCGCTCCTGCCAAGACTCACGTTCAGTGCCGATCCCCATACATATGAATGTATCAAGTCAAGCTTATTTCGGTTCCGATTATGCTCATTGGGGAAAGGAAGTTGGTGTTGCTTCCCTAGTTGGCAGGCTTCAGAAATTTGGGCCTTTCGAGCACTGAATTTCGGTAATTTGAACACAACTTATTTCGATTGCAAGTCCTGAAGCCTTTGGTAGTTGACCTGGCCTATCCGCTTATGCCACAAGTCAATAACCGACTTCAACTTTTTGCCCTTTCGCGAACATGGTGGTGACTACAGCATTGGTGTCGAGGATGAACATCCTCCCATCTCTACACCCTTGTGCAATAACTTGGCCTTCTTCCTCGATGAAGCACCTGAGATGCGTGAACCAGACTTGCATCCCATGGTCGATGATCTGTTCGACCGACACAAGATTCTTCGTAATTGTCAGCATGTGTAAAAAGTTCATTAGCTTCCCCTTTTTCCCTATGTGGCTGAGGGGAACTTCACCGACATGTGCGATCTGATGCGGAGTGTCGTCTCCTGTTGCGACTACTCCTGGTTGTTCCAGTTTGTCCAGATATGAGAACCATTCTTTATGGCTTGTCATATGGTTTGACGCTCTGGAGTCAACGTACCACACTTCTTTTGATTTTCGGGTGGTCTACTTCATCGAGTTCGTTTCGTGTCTTGTCACGAAGGCTGCACCCTTTCCGACTTTTTCGGATCCTTAAGCGTAGTGCGACCGATGCCGATTTCCTGTTAGGTCTGTCCGGATCCTGATCCGGTTTTCTCCGACTGGGCACGTTTCTTCCAACACTCGCTCTCCTTGTGACCTTTCTTCCCACAATACCAGCATTCTGCGGCGTGTTTCCCTTGTCGTTTCTCGTTGCCTCCTCGACTCCCCTTGCTTCTGGAGAGTTCGGAATTGCTATCGGCATCACCACGATGCCTTCTTCCTTGCTCTTGTCGGCCGCCTCCATTGCGCGCCAACCCGCCTCGTCCGCCATGACCACGGGGCCTATCTCCCTTCGTGTACAACATCCCGTTGTCAGCGTGCGTACTCATTGACGCAACTGCGTGATTCTCCTCTACAAGGAGCATCGACTGCAAGTCGAAAAACGACGGCGTATTCTCCCTTGTACAAACAATAGTTCAGAATGATCTGAACATCGACGCCAATCCTCCGAGGCAGATCTACACCATTTCTCCCTCCTCAACATTCATATCGATGGAGGCGAGGGAGTCACAGATATCCTTTATCTTGGAGGTGTAGTCAGCCACCGTCATGTCGCGTTGACGCACATTGCTCAACTCCTGTCGGAGTTGGAGCTTCCAGGTTGTGGTGCTTGCGGCGAAAATCGTTTCCAGATTTCCCCAAGCATCCTTCAGCATTCTTGCATCCCGAATGTAGCTCAATAGTTGTTCGCTCACACAGGACGCGAAGCAGTAGAGAACTTTGCTCGCCGACTCTTCCCAGGCTGGGACGGCTCTGTGTGTCGATTCGGGTGCTCCATCACTTGCTCCATCGACATAGCTGTAGTATCCATGTCCGAGTAAGTACTAGTGCATCTTGTATGACCAAGATGCGTAGTTACTTCTGTTGAGCTTCTAAGTTGGAAGCGAACTAGCCATACCTCTATCCATTTTTTTTCCTTTCTGTTCTTCACCGAGATTAGGTTTGCTTTTTTTGTTTCGAGCTGAAGTCGGCCGCAGAGGTTCTCAACCCTCGCGCTCTTATATAATGTGAAATGTTACGTGCGGAAGCTATACGAAACACAGAATACCGAGAGAGGAAAAAAACAGGTTTAATGGAGAGCTTAAGACATAATGTACGCGGGAGAGAAAGAGAGGGAAAAACACACAGAAAAACTCTATTCGAATAATGTGTAAAAACTCTATATATAGGATGTGCTCAGAGAGCACTTTTATACAAGTCCATACGGACTGACAGAAGTACTCACACGTACTTCAATGCTCATAACTGAGCTCCTGCACTAACTCCCAAATATATTCCCTCGCGGAATATCTGTTCAACGGCCTCCCGATTTCCGCACCGATCCGGCCTCTTGTTGCGCACCGGTTGACGCAATGTTGAGCTTGTATCTCAATAGATAATAATAACTAACATCATACAACTCTACCAAAGTGGTTGCCCTAAGTCATATTTATAGTTGCATGAATATAGGACTATCTACAAATATGGCCAAGATAGGCACACTGGAAACATAGTTACAGATATGTCCCTCGATCCGGTTCACACCGGATCCGTAATGTCCGGTACAGTTCCTTCCTTCAGCTCGTCTAGATCCCATCCAGAGGGACCGAATTCGCAACAAGCTCCCCCTTCACTCCGACATGGGATGTCTTGTCAATCCGATCCGTCTCCTGAACACGTCCAGTTTGTCGGCTGACGACACCTTGGTTAGCATGTCCGACTCGTTCTCCTTCGTATGGATCTTCGTCACGGAGATACTGATATCTCCTCTGGATGTGCTTGGTCCGGGAGTGGTAAGCCGGGTTCTGTCATAGGTAGGATGCCACATGAAATTGTGTTGAACCCATGACCTCTTTGTCTTATTGGGCAACCTTACTAGTTGAGCTACATCTATCTATGCATTATTGTATTGTATAAGATTCAACTAATTACATTGTAGAACTTTGAATAACCTACTAGAGAATGCATCTTCATGCACTCTCTAGAAGTTTCTATGTAATCTCTAGAAGTTTTCTAGCTTGTATGCCTACCTCCACATTTTTGTATAAATACTCGGGTGCACCTTGATTACAATAAAGGTGAACAACATCAATTACGAAAGCATAATTCAGTTCTTGTTCTCTTGTCTATTCTCTCTCTCACGCTATCTCTTAGCATTGAGCCTCGTTTACTTGTCCGTGACATTCTTGTTCTCTTGCTTATGCTCTCCCTCTTTCTTAGTATTTAGCCTCATCTATCCTCTCGTGACAGTTTGTTCACCTTCCCATTTTCTAAGCCTCAACATGTCAGATCTTACCGAGAGAATAAATCAGCTCATGGAAGCAATGCATCAACTTCAACTTGAGAATGACAACCTTTGGGAATCGTTACGGAAGCTTCAAGTTGGAACACCGATGGAACTTAAAGAAAAAAACAATTCTCGTCCTGCATCAAAAAATGTTCTACCTATAGAGCCTGGTCCCTCGTCTAGACTTTCTCCAACTCCTCCCCATCCCACTACAAGTATGGAGCCCAAGATTAGTTTACCTAACAAGTTCGATGGCACAAGTAAGCACTTCCGAGGGTTCATAAATAAGATTAAACTTATTATCCAACTACAACTTTAACAATATGCGGATGATTTTCGTCTAGTTGGTCCCATCGGAACCCTTTTGTCAAGAGTTGCACAAGCTTGGTTTGCACCGTTGGTCGTAACTTCATCACTTCTACAAAATTTTCATGCCTTTCTGGTAGAGTTCGAGGCAACATTTGGGGATACGGACTGACACTGAACTACCATTACCAAACTCTATTCATTGCATCAAGGTATGTGCCCGGTATCCGTTTATGCCTCTGAATTTAGACAATTAGCATGTGATGTTTAGGGGGATGGCCAAGCGCTCTGCGACCAATTTCTTCAGGGCCTTCGAAGTGAAATTAAAAATTTACTAAAATTTTTGGAGCCTACATCATTGTCGCAAGCCATCACGCATGCAGTTCGTTGTGACAATCGGTTGTTTGAGCTTTGTCAAGAGGAATGAGCAACTTCAAGGTGGAAACCATCTTTGAGATCTCCTCCATCGTCATCGTACGATGACCTCGTGCTGATGGAAATTGATTGCGCGCGCCCCTCCACTCACCTAGGTTGAACGGAGGTATCGCCGAACCAATGGACTATGTTTATATTGTGGTGCATCCACCCACCTAATTCGTTTCTGCCCAATCAAGAATAATCAACAACAAATATCTACAAACAATACGACAACCCCAACAACAGGAAAATGACGGTGTCCAACTACAGTAGGAGCCATGTGGTTGGACAATCTGCATTCGTGTTGCTCCCATAGTTCGGCTACATCGATAGAAGATTTCTCCTTTCCGGTAAGTATCCATTTCAATTCGATTTCAATTAGGTCCTTAGCACTTCTCATTCCGGGGCGACTATGGACGAAAGGTTCGTTCGTAAACACCAATTTCCAATTGTCCAAGACAATCCTAGTGGAATCTATCGATGGGCACATGCTT